>NC_134706.1:49653896-49953896 GCF_043290135.1 Rhipicephalus microplus
GACCAAGAAGCCTGGGTTCACGTTCGCATATATAGTTTTATAAAAGTGCCTTCGTATTGATTAAATGATTTTATGCATTCTTTCAGTTATTTATCCGTCACTTTCTTGTCCTTTGGATATATGAAAACGGTTATGCAGGGCTGCAACCATTCCGCCTGAGTAGTCACGTGCAGTTTCGAAAACATTCTCACTGACAGGTGTGCACCTAAAATCTCATTTTTTGGATCTTCCAAGACAAAAAACTGTTTATTCTCTTTTTATTAAGAGTGTAGAATTTGGGCTAGTATCAACTTTAAACATAGCACACTCGTAATTTGAGTGTGTGGCAAACAAGTGCCCTCTGCGGCTTGTTTCAGGATGGATGGATGGATGGATCCGGCTGTGCCCTTTAGATCGGCCCGTGGCTAACGCCACCAAGTCATAATCTTAAGTACTATCACTATGGGTTTCTAGGATTGAATTTCACTCGTGCCTTGATTGTAGAAACGAATAAGTTAGCCTCCTCTTGGTTATTTCCACCCGTTCAAAGATGAAGGTGCTGCAGCACAGCCTAGTAGTTTCCGTGCAAGCAACCTCACTGGTGGGACCACCTTAGTCCCACTACCCGGGTACTATGCAAGTGTTGATGTAGTGCACGAGGGTTCTGGTAAGTTTATGCCAGTAGGGTTTGTTTTTTGTCTATGCCAAAGTACGTGCGAAGCTAAGATGCCCTGACGATGGCTCGTTGTGGGAAGCCCGCAAAATGTCATCGCGTAGAGCCGAAGGAACGACTAGGAGGTAAACAGTATTTTCAGGATGAAAGTTTCACTTGTGGTGGATGTCTTGGAGTAGACAGAAAGATGACAAGCCACACCAAATCCGACGTGGGGCTTGTGAGTGACGTCCCTCAAGGTATTAGTTCAATGGTTGCAGTTCTATTACTTCGAGTTCCTTCTTAGCCATATTTAATGTTTCTAGAATAGTAAGGCAGCTGAAGTCTTGATCCTTGTCTTCTGCTGCAGTCTCGATGGGTGCGCGGGAAAGACTGTTGGCGTCGGTATGTTTCTGACCAGACTTGTAAACTATCGTTATATCGAATTATTGTTACCAAAGGCTTCATCTGGTGAGACGTCCCGAAAGAACGTCTGATTCGCCTGCCAGCAGAGAGAGTGGTGGTCACTGATGATTCGGAGGGGGCGCTCGTGGAGGTATGGCCTGATGTTTGTTATAGCCCATACAACTGCCAGGAAGTTTTTTTTTTTCAGTGATTGAGTAGATTTTCCCGGCATATGGCAACGTGTGCGGCCAGCGTAAGCAATGACGTGTTTCATGTCATCTTGATATTGCAAGAGAATCGCTCCGAAGCCAAGGTTACTCACATCAGCCCGGACTTCTACGTCTTTCATTGTCGAAGTCGCAGAGAATCAGTGGCGTTCGGAGGCGCTGTTGAAGGCCTCGGAAAGCGTCGGATTCTTCTGGAGCTCAAAAGAAGGTGACATAGTCTTTGACGATTGTTGTAGAGGGTCGGTGCTTTACCATGAAGTTTGACTCAAAGCAGCGGTAACACACACTAAAGCCCGGAAAGCGGCGTATATCTTGCTTTGTTTTCAGCATCGGCAATAGAGCAATTGCCGTAGCCTTCTCAGGGTCGGAGTGAACACCGCTGATGCTGACAACATGGCTAAATAATTTTAGTTCGTCGTAGCAAGAATAACTCTTTTGCGGTTTCAGAGACGGGCTGCAGGTACGAATAGCCAGAAGGACTGCCTCAAGCCGTGAAAGGTCGTAAACAACTACTGTATTGCCTGAATACATTAAACAAGGGTGCCACTTCAGGTCGCACATAACTGTGTTCCTTCCTTCCTTCCTTGCATTGTGGCTGGATCTGAGCAAAGGCCAAAAGGGAGATATTTAAATTCAGAGAGACCGTCTGGTGTTAGAAATAGTATTTTTTCTCGGTACCATGCATCTACTTCAGTCTGCCAATATTCGCTATAGAAATCCATGAAAGAGAAGTAACGGGCATGGCACAAGTGATCCAAGCAGTCGTCGGTGCGAGGAAAAGAATATACGTCTTCTTTTGTTATCTTGTTCAGTTTGCGGTAGTCTACAAAAGATCGTAGTGAACCTTTCTCTCCTTAACCTACACCGCTGGTTACGCCTAAGAACTTCTCGATGATTGAATTACTTCGTCCTCGAACATTTGTTTGACTTGATGACGAATGACACCCTGTTGTTTCTGCGATACATGGTAAGAGTGTTTGCACAAGGCTTGGACGTTGGGCTCATTGATGATTCTGTGCTTCTTTAGAGGTGTCTGCCGGACATTCGACGTTATAGAAAAACAGTCACTAAAAGATGACAGGAGACTGAGGAGCCTTGCCCACTTAAGTTGTTGTAACTAACGATTAACGTTGAGACAATTAGTCACATAAATATTGCAGCTGTTTCCAGTCGAGGTGGTCGTAATCTAACTGAAGGCATCCAACTCATCCAGTGCTTCCAAGTATCAACTACGCGTAAGGCCATGCCACAACGTTCGTTCTCGATCTCCGAATCTCGAGAAAGGCAGTTAGCGAAAGTGACCAACCCATCACGCCGAAAAATTATTGCTTCATACCCTTGAAGAAAATACATGCATTAAATGACTGGCCGAGAACATTTCGGCACACCAAGAAAAAATGCCACGAAAGCAAATGCACAAACCTCAAGCCTAGCGGGGCACCTTCTTATAGGTGATACGAGGTGTCCGTTAGCGGTGATTAGTTGTGGACTGTCCCACGTTGCCCGCAGCTTGCGTAGTTGGGTGGCTAATGCAGCACCCATCACCAAGTAATCAGCTCCTGTATCGAGAAGTGTAGTGACCGGTTAACAGTCGACGGAAGCGGTAATGCTAGGGGAGGATTGGTTGGCGGTTTAAGAAGCAGGCTTTACCGGTACGTCGTGCTGTAACGGCATCGAAAGGGGGTATTTGGAGGTTTGCGTGGTGGTGGCCTCACCTTCAGAAGTCGCCGTTTTCAGTTTTATTGCGTGGGCTTGCGCCACTGACACCATAGAACCCAAAGTCTGGACGGATGTGGTGCGTTGATGCGAACGGATGGGGTGTCGGTGACCGTGACTGTCATCGCTGCGTGGCAGGAAAGTGAAGGCTACTTTCCGAGCATTCTTCGATTTCTTGCGGGCACTCACCGTAGCGTGGAAAATGGGCATCTGTGTGTAATTCCCGTAGACGTATTCGTCGGTAGTACAGTCACGGTACTACCGACGTCACGGTGCATGTGTCCAACTTCGCCACAATGGTAGCACAAAAGACGATCGTCGGATGAATGCCACATGGTGGTCTTCCGCGGGTCAGAACGAAAATCGGCCTGCAAAGCCGCCCGATGAGCTAGGCTTGGAAAAAGTCGAGGGGCTCCAGCAGGCGGATGAACAAAACGCGACGTTGATGGCATAGAGATGCGCAGGGCATCCGCGTGGGAGAGCGTGGGAGGTTCGGCTTGCGATGTTGTTGAGGATGAACGAACTGCCTGATTTTGTTTCTAATGAGGTCAGTAAAGGGAGAGATACTCGAATGGGGCGCTGTATAACATTTCTAGAATACTTCGCATAAAATCTGCAGTACGAGTTCTGTAAGTGCCTCCCTGCTATCACATCCTCGCACTAGCGAGCACTCAGTGAAAATGACGGTCTGATGTTTTTACTGCAACAACCGCTGCCTGCTGAACCACGCGCTTCAAAATTGTAGCCTCATGTGTAAACTCCGACAGCGTCATAGGAGGGTCGCGCACAAGGCCTGCGAAAAGCTTTTCCTTCACGCCTCGCGGTATTAGGCGCACCTTCTTTTCGTCTGGCACATGGGTGTCAGCCCGACGAAACTATCGCGACATCTCATCGGCAAACATGGTGAAGCTCTCTTTCAGAATTTGAACCCGACGTTCTTTCTTTTGGGGGTTTCTGAAGGCCTTGCGAAGCTGCCAATGGAATTCTTGCCTACTCGTGACTGAAGTTTCATGGTTCTCGTACTGAATCCTTGCTGCATCTACGAGAAAGATGTAGACGCTCTTCAACTTACCACGTATGTCCCAGCCGTTAATGGCAGCGACCCAGTGGAAATGGTCGAGCCAGTCTTCTAAATCCTCACCGGAATCGCCGTTGAATGGGTTGAGCGTGCGAGGCCTGTAGGTGACTAGGGCATGCCAGCAGTTTGGTCATGTTCGGTTTGGGTTGCGGCTGTGGCGAACACTGTCCTCACAAAACTTGCCGAGGGGCCGTACTGTAGTGATAGTCGTTCAAGGCCGTGGATGCTTTCATGGATATCAGCAGACCCTAGTGCACCGGTGTTAGTTGCTTCGGGTTGAGGACCAGCAGGCATAAGACGTCGGAATACGCTGCACTTACACCACTCTTTCACAAGAGGAAGCGACGAACAGAAACTCGAAGCGAATGGCTCTCTGCTTCTGCCACCAACACAGCGTGGCGACATGTTCGTTTTTGTCATCCAGATGTGCATATGCAATGGCTACTTGCCCGGCCGCATACGACGATCAGCATCGTCGTATGCGGCCTTGTATGGTATCACGTGACTGCATGGCGAACACAAGAAACCAACGCTAACATGAAAATATTGACATGAGTGTCATGTAACAACATGACTACATGGATGGATGGATGGATAGATATGGCTGTACCCTTTAGATCAGGTGGTGGCTAGCGCCACCAAGCCGTAATAATTAATGAACCAAAAACTAGATTTATTCTTTTTTCCTTTAAATAGTGAGGTTGAGGATTCGTACTTTGCAGTGAAGGGTTTCATTTTCACTCGTGCCTTGACTTTAGCCACCAATCAGATAACCTCCTTCTAGTTATTTCTACCCGCTTTAAGTCTATTTTGGCCTTCCTTTCCCTAAACCCCAGTGCTTTGAAAAATTCTGCGCCATCATCCTGAACTATAGGGTGCAGGCCTTCACAAAAAATTATGAAGTGTTCGGCAGTTTCTTCTTCCTCTCCACACACACTGCATACCGTGTCTACCCCTTCGTATTTTGCCCGATATGTCTTGGTTCGCTATACTCCCGTCCTGGCCTCAAACAGCAGAGAACTACCCCGAGTATTATCATAGATCCTTTCCTTGGCAATTTCCTGCTTATAAAATCGATAGATCTCTAGTGCGGACTTCTTAATCATGCCAATTCTCCACATATAGGTCTTAGCTTCCTTCACCTTCTTCTTAACCGATAATTTTTTTGCTTTGGCCCCCTGCTGTTTTCCAAGTATTTAACAGTCAATTTTCTGGTTCGCTTCCTCCATTTTGTATCGACATTCTTCATGTACAAGTAGCTGAATACATTCCTAGCCCAACGCTCCTCCCCAATTTTTCTCAGTCGCTTCTCAAATTTTATCTTGCTGCTAGCTTCCCTGCCCTCAAATGTTGTCCATCCCGTATCACCTTGTACTCCCTGATTTGGTGTATTCCCATGAGCTCCTAAGGCAAGCCTATCTATTCCACGTTGCTTAATTTCCAATCTTGCTTGAACTTCTGATTACATGCACAAGACCGCATTGCCGAACGTCAGACCAGGAACCATGACCCCTTTCCATATTCCTTTCACAACATCATACCTATTGTAATTCCACAGTGCCCTGTTTTTCATTACCGCTACATTCCTGTTACCTTTAGTCGTCACGTATGTTTCGTGTTCCCTTAGGTACTCGGCCCCATTGCTTATCCATACGCCCAGATATTTGTATTTATCTGTTACCTCTAGCGTGACCTCCTGTATTCTAAGCTTACTACCTTCATTGTCATTAAAATCATGACTGCTGATTTTTCCTCACTGAATCTGAAATCTAACCTATCTCCCTCATTACCGCAGATGTCCACCAATCTCTGGAAATCTTCCTTGTTGTCGGCCATTAGCACTATATCATTTGAGTACATGAGTGCTGGTAGTGCCTGTCCAATGAGGTTTCCTTGTTTGACGAAATAGAGGTTGAATCCCAGTCCACTTCCCTCTAATTTGGCCTCTAATCCTTGTAGGTAGATCATGAATAATAAGGGTGACAGGGTACACCCCTGCCTAAGCCCCCGTTTTACCTCGGCAGGCTTGGATACCTGTTTTTCTCACTTTATAATTACCTTGTTACCGTAATAGATATCCTTTAAGATTAGTGACTACATCTTCCACGCCTAAAGTGTCCAATATTCCCCACAATTCCTCTTGAACCATGCTATCGTACGCGCCCTTGATATCCAAAAATGCTAGCCACAGGGGCCTGTGTTCCTTTTCTGCTATTTCGATGCACTGCGTCAGTGAGAAAAGATTGTCTTCCAACCTCCTGTGTTTCCGAAACCCATTCTGCAGTTCCCCCAGCACGCCCTCATCCTCTATCCATGCCTGCAGTCAAATGTCACGCTCGTGATGCGCTCGCGGCCCTTTCGCTAGCTTCACATATACCAAATTTAGTATTACGGGGTGTGAATGGAGGATGAAGGTATGAGATTGGCGCAAATATGATAATCATCAGGCGCGTGTCATGTAAAAAGATAATTACATGCCACGTTCATGATGCGCTCACGGCCCTTTCGCTAGCTTCACATATACCAACTTTGTTTTTACAGAGCGTGAATAGACGACGATGCTAAATGCCACTTCCAAATATGATAATCATGGCATGCGTGTCATGTAAAACTTGACTACATGCTACGCTCACAGCACGCTCACGGCCGTTTCGCTAGCTCAACATAAAACAAATTTGGTATCAGGTGACGTGAATGAATGCCGAAGGTAAACGAAAAGTCCAAACATGATAATCCTGACATGGAAGTCATGTACGGTGTAATTTACCTCCGCATCCTGACGTTGTGCTGATTTTAAAGTGACATATCAACCTTCCTTATTCGTGCTTCTTATATATAACATCGATTCCCATGTATGTGGGATCTGCCAATTTTTTTTTGTGTAGATTCCTCTATATAGCCACTGACTTGTAAAATGCACGTGAATGCTAGGAATGAGAGCGAAATGCACGTTAATCAGCTCTAATGGCATGAAAAAGGGGTATGCATGCGCGATATGTTGCTCGTGGTTCAAAATTTATATAGGAGGTCATAATTTGGAGTAACTTTTTCGGAATATATTTTGACTCAAAAGAGAAAACACCAACTGGAAGTTCGTCCTGGGGGGTGACGGCTACAACAGCTGCGTACGAAGCGTTCATAAAGTGCCGCTGGAGAAATTCCCACCGAAAGCAGGCGTTCGCCCCAGCGAACGCGCTCTGCATTCATCACGTTTACGCTGTTGTGCCCACAACTATTTGGCACGGCATTGTTGCAAGAGTTTCACATTGTGAGCTAACTCGGCAGCGTGGTTTGAGAGTGGCAGCCACCGGCGCTTGCACTGCCGCTTGCAATTTTGCGCGGCTTCGAAGGTTGCCGGATCAATGATCTGTATTTGCGGCCAGCATTCGGCTCCCGGGGCCTGTATTTGAGCCGGAACTTCAGCCCTTGCCCGGCGAATACGAACTTTTTCACGTTTCTACGATCGGCGCTCTTCTGGAGTGGTCCATGGATTAGCCATGTGGAAGCTCTCAGCAGAACCTGATTGCGTCGAATTTATCTCGGGAGCACTCACGAAGGACGGATTCTAGACAGACGGCAGACGGACCTGGCAAACAAACATACTTCATCACACCAAACACAAACAATGACAAAAGAAGTCAGAGCCAAAAGTGTCCATATAATGGCTATCGGAATTTAACGTAAGAAAATTGGCCCGCATGTGCTCGTTACACTGCAAGGGTCGTCGAAAGACAACAGTCTTGCGTTTGGAGGGAGTGAACGAAACGTTTATTTGATGTTCTGCGCAAGAAAGTCGGTGAATGGTGTTCTGTAGGCACTGCGTTAGAGTGCCTTGATGTGTGCAGTGGAGGCACGTGAGACATGAGCGATATCTGACAGTTATCTTGGAAAATGAAGCGTGCGGCGTGCTCGCCCATCTAAGAGGCGATAAGGTGTAGAAAGCAAGGCGACGGGTAGGTTTCACCGCCGTGTCGTCTTAGCAAAGCGTTGGAAACACTTGCCTTTTTGTGCAAGCGCTGCATTGTCAGCGCAGCGCGATAAACGCTACGATCCTTATTATTACTTACGTATGCCTTTTCTAGTATAAAGACACACACCGCCCCGCCGCGGTGGTCTAGTGGCTAAGGTACTCGGCTGCTGACCCGCAGGTCGCGGGTTCAAATCCCGGCTGCGGCGGCTGCATTTCCGATGGAGGCGGAAATGTCGTAGGCCCGTGTGCTCAGATTTGGGTGCACGTTAACGAACCCCAGGTGGTCGAAATTTCCGGAGCCCTCCACTACGGCGTCTCTCATAATCATATGGTGGTTTTGGGACGTTAAACCCCACAAATCAATCAATCAAATCAATAGTATAAAGACACACATAAAGAATATTGACGTGTGGTTGCGGTGCCTCAGAAATGCGGAATAAGTGCTTTTTAATTGACAATCGCAAAAGTAATAATGCTGAAACTTGACCAATATGGGCGCTGCTATTGGGGAGGGCCGTTTGGGGTATCGTTTCGGCTGGTAGACAGACAAATGTACACACAGATAGAAAGACAAAAATGTTTGCGTCGAAGGTCCCAAAAAAAGACTACCGTCTTTAATACTTGTTAAATCCGAAACACGACAACACCTTGGAGAGTTCGTAACGTTAGCTGTCTCTTCATCATCACTAGAGACCGGATTTTAGGCAAATGCCTAAGAGGTTCCTTGCGTTCCTATCACAGTACATTGATATATGAGCAATGGCGTACCAACATATTGTTACCACATATGTAATTTAGGTATGTGCACCTGTGCAGCGGGAAACAGGGTGGTGGCAGAAGAGGAGGACGTTCGGTTGGTGGCAAGAGCTCGCTGGTGCGCGTTCACTGCTGTATACCGTCCAGTTGACAGTTACGTCGGCTCTGAATAAACACCTCTCGTAGACGTAACAGAGTGGTGGAGGTGCTGTGTACGGCACGTTGACGTACCACGGAGCCACAGCTGTTCGGAGTTGGCCGGAGCCGTCGCCTTGCCGATCTGCCACCGACAACAACCGTCATGGCCGAGAGCGAAGGTCGGGAATCAACTGCCTCGGCTTCGCGCAGGTCTACGCTGGCTACACCTAGGCATCACTACATGGAACCCCGCCCGTTCGCGGGAATGGCAGGAGAAGATGTGGATGCGTAGCGAACGCACTACAAAAGGGTGAGCCGGTACAACCACTGGAACTCTATCGATCAGCTGGATAACGTAGCACTGTTTCTCACGGACACTGTCCTGATGTGGTATGGAAACCACGAAGAGTCCTTGGCAACATGGGCTCTTTTTTCTCAAGAACTGAAGAAGTGTTTTGGTGACTCCAAATCAAAGAAGAAAAGCGCGGAGCGGACTCTGGCTGGAAGAGTTCAGACTCCTGGAGAAACGTGCACTGCTTATATAGAGGATGTTCTTAAGCTTTGCAAGACTATAAACCCGCAGATGTCTGAAAAAGACAGGGTTGGACACCCCTTGAAAGGCATAGTGGAAGACGTTTACAATTTTCTGATAGGCAGGGATGACCTCACCACTGTCTCCGACGTCAAACATCACTGCCGCACGTTTGAAAAACTGAAGACTCGTCGCATTGCCCCGAAATCCGGTAGGCTGGCAAATGTGACAACGGTTGCCAGCGTTGACGTGAGCCCGCCCACCAACCTTGCCGCTACTATTTGGGCAATAGTGCGTGAAGAGCTGCAGCGACAAAGTGATCGGGTTCACGAAACCATTCCTCATCCACCTACCGATCCACCCTACTACACGGCGGCGCCATTAGCTCCTTTGCCACCATCGGTATGTGTGACAGACGTCATCGAAACTGGAACTCCGTGGCCACGTCGTGACTCATTCGCAGCCGACCAGTGATATTGCCAACGCCTTCGTCACGGCCCCACTACATAAAGGAGGGAAACCCCCGCTCCGCAAGCTCGTCACCAACCCTTCACAGCTGAGCCGTCTAAGCGTTGGTTCGGCGGGCGTCGTCTACCAGTCTGCTACAACTGTGGCTTCGAAGGCCACTTTGCCAGGTATTGCAACTACCGGCAGCCGCGAAGGTACAACCGATCACCGAGGTATAACCGTTCCGGCGTTAACCGAGCACCGACATTCCCGGGAAGTGCATCTTACGAAAACTCAGGACCGCTACGAAACCAATCTCCGGCCTCTGACCGCAGTGTGACACCACCGCCTGCCCTTCGCGCCAACCGATCACCGTCTCCTCGGCGCCGCCACTCCACGCCTCCTACGGAAAACGAGCCGGCGCGGCCGTTGGAGGTGAGGTCGCCAGACAGCCTTCGATTTCAAAAGATATACCTCCGTTAGCTTCCATGTTTCAAAATAAGGTTAGAGTGTTTATCGATGGTGTACCAACAATGGCGTTGGTGGACACAGGTGCACCGTGTCAGTGATGAGTTTAGTTTTCACCCGCCTCCTTGGACGAAAAGTTATGTTTCGTTGGGACCGCCCTGATACGTTTCGTGGAGTGAACGGAGAGGTGTTACAACCTGTTGGTGTATGCACTGAGGCTGTTAGTATGGCGTGCCAGAGCTTTGTTGCAGAGTTTGCTGTTCTCCCTCACACTACGAATGACGTTATTCTGGGACTCGATTTCTTGAAGCTATGTGGTGCCACTGTCAATTGTCGCACAGGACAAATTACAGTAGATTCCGATATCCCAGTTGCGTTTATAGAAAACTCGCCCTGTCAGGAAAGTGCTCTTTGCGTGTCCGTGGGCACAACTGTGCCGCCATTGTCTGCGAAATGTGTCCCTGTTCTCTGTTCACCTGCAAGCGAGAAAACGTTTGACGCAACTGTGGAGCCCGTGCATCTCAGTTGCATAAAGAAGACAGTTTTATTACCCTACTGCACGCTATCGGTTGTGCAAGGGCATACTGGTTTTTGGGTAATTAACTGCTCTGATGAAGCAACAGTGCTGCCAGAGGGTCTGAAACTTGCAGAGATTCGTGAACACCAAGTATTCTCGCTTGCCATCCTTTCAGAAAGCAGCGATTGCCCGGATAAGATCCGTTGCGATAATCTGCACGCCAGGGGCACCACTATTTTGGCCATGATTTACAAGTGACTCAGCACCAAGGAACGTAATGAACTGGCGAGTACGTTGCACAAACATACCGGTACTTTTAATTTCGCTGAGCACGATCTACCGTCATTCCCTGCTTCTCGCATAAAGCACCGAATTGACACATCTCACAGACCTCTCCGACAGAAACCATATCGTGTATCGCCTTTGGAACGCGCAGTGATTAATGAACAGGTTTGCGAGATGCTCAAGAAAAATGTAATTCAAGAATCATGTAGTCTGTGGGCCGCTCCAGTAATTCTAGTGAAAAACAAGGATGGGACATGGCGATTTTGTGTTGACTACCACCGTCTCAACGCCATCACTACAAGAGACGTATACCCACTGCCGCGGATTGATGATGCTATCGACAGTCTATCATCGGTCTCTTACATTTCGTCTGGGGATTTGAGGTCAGGCTACTGGCAGATTCCAATGCACAAGGAAGACAAGGAAAAAACAGCATTTGTTACAACAGATGGACTATTTGAATTCAATGTGATGCCGTTTGGACTCTGCAACGCACCTGCCACTTTTGAGCGCTTTATGGACAACATTCTGCGTGTATTGAAGTGGGAAGTGTGTATGTGTTACTTAGACGACGTTGTAATATTTGGGCGCACCTTTTGTGAGCACAACACACGCCTTGGCCTCGTGCCAGACTGCCTAAGCAAAGCTCGCTTGGTGCTCAACTCAAAGAAATGTCGTTTTGGAGAGCGCCAAACACTCGTGCTTGGACACATAGTAGACAAAGAAGGCATACGACCGGATCCCACCAAGATGGCCGCAGTCGAAGCATTTAAGCAACCTTATTCGGTGAAAGGACTACGCAGCTTTTAGCGGCTTTGTTCATACTTTCGCCGATTCATTCCAGGCTTTGCCAATATCGCATACCCGCTCACGTGTCGGCTTCAGAAAGGTGCGCAGTTTGACTGGACCCCTGAATGTGAGTCCACTTTTTTGGAGTCGAAGTTTCTTTTGACGTCTCATCCGATTCTTCGGCACTTCAATCCTCTGGCTCTCACTGAGCTTCACACAGACGCCAGCGGTATTGGTGTAGGTGCTGTCCTGGTTCAACGCTTGGATAACCAAGAACACACCGTAGCGTATGCAAGTCGCTCGCTCAGCAAGTCCGAGCGTAACTACACAGTCACAGAGTAAGAATGCCTTGCAGTAGTCGTCGCAGTGCAGCGCTTCTGGTCCTACCTGTACGGACGCCCCTTTTACCGTCGTGACAGACCATCATTCTCTTTGCTGGTTGGTCAATCTGCGCGACCCATCTGTTCGGCTGGCGCGCTGGGCACTTCGTCTTCAAGAATATGATTTCACGGTTTGCTATAAAAGCGGCCGACGTCACGCTGACGCAGATTGTCTTTCGCGACTACCGCTTTCAACGACGGAATGTGACGCGGACAACTTCGACACCTAGATGGCATCACTAGACCAACGATTTCCCGATGCCAAGACATTTAAGGATGAGCAACAAAGGGACAGCACCATACAGCAACTTAATGCTACCAAACTAAAATCATCGCCTACACGCTTCTTCATCCGAGATGGGCTAGTTTATAAAAAGAACTACACCAGCACAGGCTCACGATATCTTCTGGTGTTTCCGAAGAGTCTTCGCGTTTATGTCTTACAGGCTATGCATGATGACCCAACATCCGGTCATCTAGCAACAGCGAAAACTCTTTGCCATCTCCAAGAAAGATTCTACTGGCCCAAAATGCGCCAGACGACGGAACATTACGCGTCTAGCTGTAATGAGTGTCACGTCATAAGCACACAACAAGTGCTCCTCCAGAGCGATTACATCTGGTGCCGCCCCCTAGAACTCCATTCGAGCAAGTCGGGATTGACCTCCTTGGACCCTTTCCCCGGACTTCTGATGGAAATCGCTGGATAGTCGTCTGCACCGACCATTTAACACGGTACTGCGAGACAGCTGCCATACCATCGGCAACTGCAGCCGATGTGTCTCTCTTCATGCTACGTTTTGTTATTTTTCGACATGGACCTCCCAAAATTGTAATCAGTGACCGTGGTCGACAATTCACAGCAGACGTAGTGAAAGAGATGCTTCGTGTCTGTGCCTCAAGGTTTAGGCACTCTACACTATACCATCCCCAAACAAACGGTCTAACTGAACGAATGAACAGAACTCTCTCGAACATGCTGTCTATGTATGTCGCAGCAGATCACAAGGACTGGGACAGTATTCTACCTTTTATAACATATGCATTCAACACCGCACAGCATGAAACTACCGGCTACAGTCCTTTCTTTCCTCTATATGCTCGACCACCTCGTCATACCCTGAATACCATCTTCCCGTGTTTGGACCACCATGATCCCTGCATATCCGCGATCATCTGTCGGGCAGAAGAAGCTAGACGCCTTGCTTATTTGCGCACTCTTGCTTCGCAAGACCGCTCAAAGGCACATTTTGACCACCGACGCCGACACGTGACGTACAATCGCGGCGACCTAGTGTTTCTGTGGACACCAACTAGAAAACGCAGTTTGAGGCAGAAACTGCTAGCGCACTATGCGGGGCCTTATATTGTTCTAGACCGTATCAGTGATTTAGTTTACTGAGTAGCACGTCTCCATTCGAACGGCTGACGGTCTGCAAAAACTGAACTTGCCCATGTTGCACGTTTGAAGCGCTTTATTCCTCGAGAGACTGTTTGACTCGCCCAGTGGGCGTCGTCTGCGCGGAGGGAAATGTTACCACATATGTAATTTAGGTATGTGCACCTGTGTAGTGGGGAGCAGGGTGGTGGCAGAAGAGGAGGACGTTCGGTTGGTGGCAAGAGCTCGCTGGTGCGCGTTCACTGCTGTATACCGTCCAGTCGACCGTTACGTCGGTTCTGAATAAACCCGTCTCGTAGACGTAACAATATATATATATATATATATATATATATATATATATATATATATATATATATATATATATATATATTGTCGCGAGAGGAAACCATAGTGAGCAACTAGAAGTCGACGACTGTTTACTCAGCCACAGCAGTCTTTCACTTCTTCGCTCTGCCACCAAAACAGCGTGGCATTACCCTCTCCCCAAACAAAAAAAAAAGAGAAAGAAGCATCGTGTGAATGCGCGGCTCCGAAAAACAAAGAAAGGTAGTGAAAAATGTCTGTGTCCATTGAGAAGAAAAAAGACCAGATGAAAAAGAAAGAAGCGAGAAAAAAAATGTACAATTGTCTTGAAGGCAAGTGCTACATCACAAAGTTCTTGACTCGCAGTCAACGCGAATAATAAGGCTTCGTCCTGGAGACGTGAACCACATCCGAAGAGCGTGGTCTACGAAAACGGTGCGACATGTCTGCTGGGATAATTTCGTAGTTCACTTCCCTGAGGCGATGAAAACTCGGTAGGGTTCAAAGTATCAACATAACTATTTTTCTGAGCGTCCACGTTGATGTATAGGAGTCCAAACCCAGACTAGGTCACCGTGTTCGTATATTACTGCTCTGTGGTTGGCGTTGTACCGGCGAGCGTCTTGATTTTGCCACGATAAAATGCGAAAGCGCGCCAGCTGCCGGGGGTCTTCGGCACGCTGAAAAAAATACATATGCGTCCGGGTTAATCATGTCCGGCAGAGTTGGTTGCAGCATGGTGTCAAGCATTGTGGTAACGTCGCGGCCGTAAACCAGACGAAAAGGAGCAAATCCGGTGGTTTCCTGCAGAGCCGTATTGTAGGCAAATGTTATATATGGGAGGATTTCGTCCGAATTATTCTGATCCTTGGTGACGTAAATCGAAAGTATATCTGCAATCGTTTTGTTATGGCATTCGGTTAACCCGTTAGTCTGCGGGTGGTACGCAGTTGCTGTTCGGTGCGTCGTGCCACTCAGCAACAGGATCTCTCGGAGCAACTGTGCCGTAAAGGCAGTACCATGACCTGTGATGACGACAGCGGGAGCACCGGGGCGGAGAACGATCTTCTTGATAAAAAAGTCAGCCACATCGGAAGCAGTTGCTCGCTGGGCGGCTTGTGTTTCACCGTACCTGGTCAAGTAGTCGGTGGCAACCACAATACAGCGTGTATCAGCCGTAGACTTCGGAAATGGGCTGAGTAAATCCATCCCTACCTTTTCAAATGGTGCCTGTGGGGGTCGTAATGACTGAAACAGACCGGCTGGTGTCGTCGTTGGTTTTTTGCGGTGCTGACAGGCTGTGCATGTCTTGACGTACTGCCGGACGGTTTTCGTAAGTTTCCGCCAGTAGTATTTGTCCTTTATCCATGCCAGAGTACGCGTGAAGCCAAGATGTCCTCACGATGGCTCGTCGCAACAAGTACGCGAAATATCATCGCGGAGAGCAGCAGTAACGACGAGGAGGTAAACAGTTTTCGTTGAATGAAAGTTGCGCTTGTAGAGGATGCCTGAGCGTAGACAGAAAGATGACAAATTACGCGCAAAGTGACGTGGGGGTTGTGGGTGATGTCCCTCAAAGTGTTGATTGATTTGTGGGGTTTAACGTCCCAAAACCACCATATGATTATGAGAGACGCCATAGTGGAGGGCTCCGGAAATTTTGACCACCTGGGGATCTTTAAAGTGCACCCAAATCTGAGTACACGGGCCTACAACATTTCCGCCTCCATCGGAAATGCAGCCGCCGCAGCGGGGATTTGAACCCGCGACCTGCGGGTCAGCAGCCGAGTACCATAGCCACTAGACCACCGCGGCGGGGCGTTCCTCAAAGTGTTCGATCAGTGGTTGTAGTTCTTCGCGTTGCTGCTCAGCCACGTTTAATGATGCGAGAATAGCAAGGCAGCTGAAGTCTTCATCCTTGTCGTCTGCAGCGATCGTGACGGGTGCGTGGTAAAGACAGTCAGCGTCGGCGTGTTTCTGGACAGACTTGTAAACCATCGTTATATCGAATTTCTGTAACTGAAGGCTCCATCTTGCGAGATGGCCCGAAGGCACTTTAAGATTCGGTAGCCAGCAGGGAGAATGGTGGTCACTGACGATTCGGAAGGGGCCTCCGTACAAGTAGGGCCTGAATTTTGTTATGGCCCATACAACCGCCAGACATTCTTTTTCAGCCGTCGAGTAGTTCTTCTCCGCAGAAGACAACGTGCGGCTAGCGTAGGCGATGACGCGTTCCATGCAATCTTGATATTGCACGAGAGGAGCTCCGAGGCCTAGGTTACTCGCGTCAGTGCGGACTTATGTGTCTGCTTGAGTGTCGAAGTGACCAAGGATCAGCGGCGTTTGGAGGCGTTGTTGAAGGTCGTGAAAAGCGTCCGATTGTTTGAGACCACAGACAAAGACGACATCGTCCTTGACAAGTTGTAGAGGGTCGGCGATTTTCGAAAAATTCGGCACGAAGCAGCCGTAATAAGCACAAAGGCCCAGAAAGCGCCATACATCATGCTTTCTTTTCGGCATCGGGAATAAAGCAATTGCCATAGCCTCCTATGGTCGAGGCGAACACCAGTGCTGCTGACAATGTGGCCAAGGAACTTGAGTTCTTCATATCCAACATACAGTTTTCTGGTTTCAGAGAGAGGCCGGCAGTGCGAATAGCCAGAAGAACCGACTCAAACAGCTCAATCTGCTGTTCAAAGGTCGCAGAAAAACGACTACGTCGTCTAAACACACTAAACAAGAGTGTCACTTCAGGTCACATAAAACTGTCCATCATTCGTTGGAATGTGGCTGGAGCGGAGCACAGGCCAAAAGGGAGAAGTTTAAATAATGGAGACCGTCAGGTGTAATAAACGCTGTTCTTTCTCGGTCCCGTTCATCTACTTCAATCTGCCAATATCTGCTACGGAGATCCATGGAAGAGAAGTAGCGGGCCTGTCACAGGCGATGCAAGGAGTCATCCATGCGAGAAAGAGAATATATGTCTTTTTTGGTTATCTTGTTCAGTTTGTGGTAGTCGACGCAGAATCGCAATGAACCATCTTTCTTTTTAACCAGAACAACTGGTGACGCCCAAGGACTAGTCGATGGTTGAATTACGTCGTCGTCGAGCATTTGTTTCACTTGATGACGGATAGCATCTTGCTCCTTCTGCGACACGCGGTAAGCATGTTGGCGCACGGGTTGCACGTTGGGCTCAGTGATAATTCTGTGCTTCATTAGAGGAGTCTGCCGGACTTTCGAAGTAGTGGCAAAACAGTCACTGAAGGATGAGAGGAGATGGAGGAGCCTTGCCTTCTTAGGTTCGTCCAATTGGCGATTGACATTGAGGCGACTAGTAACGTCAGTATCGCAGCTGTTCTCAGTCGAGATCGTCGTAATCAAAGGGAAGGCGTCCAAATCATCTAATGCTTCCAAGTAAGCTATGGTTGTGCGTTTCGCAAAATGCCTGTGTTCGCCACCGAAGTTCGTAACTAAAACCGTAGTCCGGCCATTTCGGAGTTGAACGAGACTTCGAGCAATGACGACTTCCCGATCGAGCAATAACCTCAGGTTACTTTCGGCGATGCTCGTAATTGACTGTTCCCGTGGACACTCAACAAGCACGAAGATAAAACTGCGAGGTGGCTACGTGACTCAATCATCAACTACGCATAAGGCAACGCCACGATGTTCGTTCTCGATGTCGCAATCTGGAGAAGCACAGTTAGCAACACTGACGAACAAATCACGAAGATTAATTATCGCTCCATACTCTTGCGGAAAATCTATACCCAAAATGACCGGCTGAGAACATTTGGGCAGAACAAGGAAAGATGCTACAAAAGCCCACGCATGAATTTCAAGCCTGGCGGTGCACCTTCCTATAGGAGGTACGAGGTGTCCTCCAGCGGTGATTAGTTGAGGGCCATCCCACGTTGTCAGCCCCTTGTGTAGACGGGTGGCCAATCAAGGACTCATCACTGGGTAATCAGCTCCCGTGTCGACAAGGGCAGTCACCGGATAACAGTCGACGGAAACGGCAAGGGGAGCGGACGTTCTGTTGGTGGTTTCAGAAACAAGCTTTAACGGTATGTCGTAAGGCAGCGGCGGTGAGTATTTTTTAGAACGCGTGACAGTGCCTCACCTTTGAATGTCGCCATTTTCAGTTTCCACGGGCGTGGGCTTGCGCCGCTGACACCAGGAGACCCAAAGGCGGGTCGAGTGCGGTGCGCCGATGCGGACGGACGGGGTGATGGTGACCGTGACTGTCGTCGTGGTGGGACAAAAGCGTGATGGCTACCTTCCAAGTAATCCGCAATTTATTGCGGGCGCTCACTATAGCGTGGACAACGGGCATCTGCGTGGAATCCACGTAGGCCTATTCGTCGATAGTAATAGTCGCGGTACATGTGTCCAAACTCGCCACAATGGTAGCACAAAGGACTATTGTCGGGTGCACGCCAGGCGGTGGACTTCCACGGGCCAGGACGAAAATCGGCCTGAGAAGGCGGGTGATGGGCGTCCCAGCAGGTGGATGAGCAAAATGTGCCGTCGACGGCGTAGAGACGCGTAGGGCCTCCGCGTAGAAAAGCGTGGTAGGTTCGACATGCGATGGTGGTGAGAAATAAACGAACTGCCTGATTTCGTTACGAACGACGTCTGTAAGAGCCGCGCTACTGGGAGGGGACGCTGCATGAGATTTCCGAAGTTCTTCGCGTACAACTTGCCGTATGAGTTCTGTGAGGACCTCCTTGTTATCGCCTCCTGGTACAAGCGAGCACGCAGCAGACATGGCAGTCTGACGCTCACACTGCGACAACCGCTGCCGAAGCATGCGCTCCATACTTGTGTCCTTACGTATGAACTCCGACACAGTCGTAGGAGGGTTGCCCACAAGGCACGCAAAAAGTTGCTCCTTTACGCCTCGCATTAGCAGGCGGACCTTCTTGTCTTCTGGCATGTGGGGGTCAGCCCGTCGAAACAATCGCGACATCTCTTCGACAAACATGACGACGCTCTCGTTCGGCATTTAAAACCGCAAAGAAAGTGCCTGGTCCGCTCTTTCTTCCCATTCGGGGTTACTAAACGCCTCGAGAAGCTGCCGATGGAATTCCTGCCAACTTGTGAATGAAGTTTCGTGTTTCTCGTACCACACTCTTGCCGAGTCTAAGAGGGACATGTACACGTTCTTCAACATACGGCGATTGTCCCAGTCGTTGATGGCAATGACCCGGTCGAAATGGTCAAGCCAGTCTTCGACATCCTCACCGGCATCGACGTGGAATGGGTTGGGTGTGCGAGGCGTGTGCACGGTACGCTAGCGAATGGGTCATGCCCGGTTTGTGTTGTGGATGTGGCGAAGGAACCGTACTGTGGTGGTAGTCCTTGAAGGCGGCTGCTGCTTCGATGTATATCAGCAGACCCTGGTACACTGGTGGTGGTTGCTTCTGGTTCAGGACCAGCAGGCATAAGACGTTGCAGTAAAGTACCCAGCATGTCCATTAGTGTGTCGCGAGAGAAAACGATAGACAGGAACTCGAAGTGGACGACTGTTTACTCAGCCACAGCAGCCTTTCAATTCCTCGCTCTCCTAGTCTGCCACCAACACAGCGTAGCAATATATATATATATATATATATATATATATATATATATATATATATATATATATATATATATATATAGGAAAGAAGTGTATATGAAGGGCTCGTTTTTCTGTGTATCACACATTAATAATGAGTTATAACAGATAATATTGCCAAGGAAAGTATAGGGGAAGTTATTATATGGAATCGTCATGTAAGTTTAAAGAAAGAAAAGTGTGTGAAAAGATAGCTTGTCGTGGGCAAGCTATCTTTCAAAGGTCACAGGAACCAGACCTGTGACCTTCGAATAATGCGTTCGATGCTCTAATAATGGAACCACCACGGCGGCTATCCCACCAGCAACTTTATAGGGTTTATATATGAATTAAAAGTGCAAGTGTCAGGCAGCTCCACCAGTAGCCATGGTGGCGAGTGTCGCACACACTTTACGAGCCTGTGTGGCTTCACGTAGCACGTAAACTTGTTACGAGTGGACAGCTGACTAATAGTCCCTTGTATACAACCTAAAGGCACTAAGTCTGCCAGTACGAGACCCTCGTTAATGAATTAGGGAAAGGGGTGTATATGTAAGGGCTCGTTTTTCCGCGTTTCACACAATATTAATGAGATCTAACAGACAATAATGCGAAGGAAAGTATAGGAGAAGTTATTCGATTGAATCCTAATGTAAAAGTGAAGAAAGAAAAGTGGGTACAATGATAAGTAGCCGTGGGCAGGAACCGAACCTGCAACCTTCAAATAACGCGGGATATATATATATATATATATATATATATATATATATATATATATATATATATCGAACCTACGACCTTCGAATAACGCATAGAACGCGTTATTCGAAGGTCGTAGGTTCGATTCCTGCTCACGGCTGGTTATTTTTCATCCACTTTTCTTTCTTCTTATTTACATTCCATTGGTTCTAATAACTTCCCCTGTACATTCCTTGGCATTACTGTCTGATATATATATATATATATATATATATATATATATATATATATATATATATATATATATATATATATATATATATATATATATATATATATATATGTAACAACTGACACGGAAAATCATCACACCTGCAATGTTGGCCAAATTTCACTTTGTTGCAACATAGCCTCGTAACACTTTTATTCTCCCGTAAGAACAGAATTGAGTGACTACTGTTGGGATAGAAAATTACGCCTAACTTGTTGGTTTCCCCAGCGTGCAGCCAAGAGTGACCACTGTTGAAAATGGGGGGGGGGGGTGCTCAGCCCCCTTGGCCCCGCGGCTGATACGCCTATGTATATGAGCATGAATTCAAGGTTAAAATGTTTTTTATAGTGTTTTGTTCACTTACAGTAGATTTTCTAAGACGATTTTGAATATTGATGCCTATATGAGCGCTATATAACCTCGAATTTTGTGTCGTGCAAAGTTAGAAAGCGTTATTTTTGTTTTGAGGTTCAAGTGACTTTTCGGAACTCTATAAGATGCAACGTAATTTCTGGTAAAGTAAACTTGCGGAACATAACCGCAATCAGCATTGAAATTGAAGTGAACGGCCACCTAACGCCATCGCTGTGACATGGCGTGAACGGTTGTAGAAGGGGGAGGAGGCGATGGACAGACGCTATTTCTGCAGCCCTATAGGGGAGCACGTCCCAGCGTATGCAGTGAAATGAAAATGGGCAGACTAAAACAAAGGTGGTAGGAGGAGAGGAGAAGAAGAGGACAGCAATGTAATTCCCAGATTTTCAGGCAAAGTTATTTCTAACAAGCCGTCTCCAACTGTTCGAGCGACGAGCAAAACTAGCTAAGTGATGTTGTGTGGACTGCATCTTATGAATCATCTAGTGAACTTTGACAATGAAGAAATATATTTTTGTTCGACTGAATTGTGCGAATGTAGGCGTTGTTTGGCAACTGTTACGGAAGAAAATCGAATAAATATTTTAAGGCAATATGATGAATGTTAAAGAAGTGACATGTCAGAAGTGCCATTATGGTTTCGGCTTTTCTTACACACATTGGAGTAGCCGAACGTATTCCTGTTTCAGCTAGGCAGTAGAACATACGTAATAACATTTAGTGTGAGAGAAAAATATAAATAATTATGATTCATTTTCATTAACACGTTGTAGTGGGGGGGGGCTGGGCCTGCCTTACTATCCCAATGACGTCATACCCAGCAAGACAGAAAGTTTTTGTAGAAGTTCGTGACACTTTACCTGCAAGGACCATGCAGCTTGAATCAGCTTGTATTATGACCATAACTACAAATGCAGTCAGTAAGAGCAATGCACAGAAGCCTAAAGCGGTTCCCATCTTCAGCAGGGTGACGCAATATGTTGTATGTTCGAGTAGGAAAGTAGAGGTCTTTTTATATACAATCGAGGGCAGAAAGATGGCACAATGAGTCATGCCCACTTGCATCGTTCTGTTCCTTTTTTGTTGTTCAGGCCCCATGGAGTTACTTTTTCGGTAACGCAATCGGTTTTTAAATTCGAAGCATTGATTAGTGAACATGACTGATTGATGTTCTTTTAACTGGTTGTCTAGCAGCCAATGTCATTTTATACTCATGGTGGTCCTGTTAATTTTGTTTAAAGCAAGATTTGCATTAAAAGGCATGAATGTATCGAGAACGTGAGTGACACACAATGATATAATATTCAAGGTACCTACCATTCTCTTCAGACAACTTCGGCGCATGACCACACATCTAGGCGAATAACCTGATCAATTGATTGATTGATTGAGTGATTGATTGATTGGCTGATATGTGCGGTTCAACGTCCCAAAACCGCCTTATGATTATGACTGATGCCGTAGTGGAGGGCTCCGGACATTCCGACCACCTGGGGTTATTTATTACGTACCCAAATCTGAGCACACGGGCCTACAGCATTTCCACCTCCATCGAAAATGCAGCTGCCGCAGCCAGGACTCAATTCCGTGACCTGCGGGTCAGCAGCCGAGTACTTTAGCCAGTGGACCACTGCGGTGGGGTGGCGAATAACCTGTGTGCATACATGAATGCTATGGTCCATTTCATTTCGGTATGCGCAACAAGTCACTGATATAGGATACCTAAAGGCCCCATTTATATGCACTAAATAATCCGTTTTAGGTGCCCAAATAGGTAGGTAAAACACAGTTTTTGTACTTCGAAATCTTAATCAGAGGCGCAATAGAAGTTCTAAAAACAATGTTTCGAAGAAATTTGTACGGGACATGTATCTAGGATAGGACAGCAAAGAGTAATGTTATAGTTCATGATAGTACAAAGGCGGCAATGGTTTAACATAGCCATGGATTATTTTTCCGGCGTCTTGCAGAACACAGTGTCACCATGTATCGTCCAGCATGGTGAGTTATGTAGACACTGTCGAATAAACATGCTCCTGGGTCTCTTTTTTTTTCGGCATGGTTCAAAGGGGCAGCCTAGGAGCAATTAGCCAGACCACTATATGCCAAAAGGGCATTTGAGCTTCGTATTAACCGAGTCTAATCGTTGAGGATCAATTTATTCGCTTTCTTAAAACATAATAGAAGGCCCTCAACAGGATTCAGCAGTTACAAGACAAGAGAAATGCATGCATTGCACACTCAGGACCTCGTATACCACGATTTGCTACGGTATACGTGTCCCGAAAAGAGGCAAATGTCGGACTGAACACCACTTGCTCTTCGTCTCACGGGTACGTGCCGCGACATTTTGAAGGTCACCTCTTCAACAAACAACTGTCTGGCGTACGCCAAAGTAGTATGTCATGCTGGGAGAATTATTCGATGCGATATGTGTAACTTACGTTCGCTGCTGCTTGAATAGAATTATGTAGGTTGGTATGAACATTAAGACACACACATAATCTGTGTGTCTTTCTTTTTTGATCTTCTTATCGAGTGAGATGCAAGAATAGGTGTCCCCACTTCGTTTACCTTGCCGTTCTCTCCGTTATCGCATTGTCTCGGTGCCAGCCCTGACAATACTTGTTGCATTTTGGGTGCATCGTACCTTAGAGCAGCTCCGGCGGTGTGCAACAAATCGCGGCTGGCATAAAAGTTGTCTAAGTCAGGCGTCGGAACATTCGCGTTTAGAATGCTCACGACTACATGCAAATAACACTTAAAAAATGGCGACTTCCTCCTGTAGACGGAGCTTTGCGCAGTACTACTTTAGAGCGACAATCAAGGGCAGTGAAACGGCCGCGCGAGGCGGCTGAAAGGCTAGGTCTTTCGGCCCCAACGTCGGAGCAGCCCGCTTCGGGCTAGGACACTAGCACTACCAATGGGAGCGTAATAAAGTTCTTTCATCCATCCATCATCCATCCTCCTTTGGCAACCCACTCTTTTTTTTACATTTCCTGTTTTATTGACCCATTGCAGGTGTACAGATACTAGCTCGTGGATACCAAACGAGGATGTCTAGTAACAATACAGATGATTCAAGGATCGTCTGTTCGCTTTGAGCGCGCAACTCAAGCAGCTACTTTTATTTCTGAATAGTCACGCATACCAGCGATAGCGCTCAAATAACTGATGCCCAATGTAGAAACGCCACGCGTTGCCGGGCAGGAGAATAACTGAAAATGGACACTCTTCGCCACTGTCAGCGCAAAGAGATAATGCTTGTAGTTGGACTTTGATTTTCTGGCCACAATTTAATCTAAGTAAAACGTTTCGCCTTGAAGCCGCATAGGGCGGTTTTCTTCAAGATTACTAGCAATCGACAATGTGGGCTGGCCCAAATGGCGGCGAACAATGCATTTTGACCTTTATAGATACGTTAATTGCAGGCCGCATTAGATCTACTTTTAGGGCGAAATATTACCGGGAAAATTCGCATGCCCGATCGCGCATTTTAAGAGATGGCGCTCACTGCTTTACAACGCATCCAGTTTCTCTCAAATCAATCCAGAGTTGCAAATGATATTCTGGATCACCAATCAGTAACAAGGAGTGAGCTGTTCGTCAAGCTATGGCCAGTCTTCAGCGTCCGAAATCACCATTATATTAAATAGACTGTAAAATACTAAGGCTTCGCTCTAAGATGAACCGGGTTTTCAAGACAAATGCACCTGGGGAGAAGGCGAGCAGCGTGCCTGAACGCTGCCATTTATTCCAACGAATGAAAGCACAGAGCTGCTCATGTCACGTGCTGTGACTCCTTCTTTTTTTTTTTATAGCTTGGGTTATGTTCACCATCCCAGCCAACGAGTTGTTAAGGTGGTATTTCCAGGAAACACAAATGCTGAATCGAACGTGAATAGAACGTGTTACAAGTTTGCCGTCTGCTAGCTTTAGCCGACGTACACGAACAATGTCATCGTTCCGTTTAATGTTCTTCAGATCACGTGCCAGTTTGCAACGCAACTTGGGCACGGCATCATCGCGTACTATCACTATGCTAGGGGCGAAGATTATTATTGCGTGGCTTATGCATCCCCCGTTGTCATTGTAAGTAACCGGCGGTGGCACATAGCCGACAGGGGATAGACTGATATGTGCCACAGGGGAAGGAAAGAGATGGTCGCGCCATTATGATCGCGATGAAAAGATGCGAGAGATCTGGAGCGTGCGTTTCCGATGTTGTACGTACAGAACAGGTAGACACGGCGTGATGGGTCAGCCGAGTAAATGTGGCATCAGTCACAATGTTTCTAACCTGACATTCTCGTTGGGAGTTATGCTTGTATTCCCAATCGGTATGTGGTGCATTGAAATCTCCACTTACGAGGATGGGAATCCCCGGATACGTAGAACGCAGATGTGCTATCCATCCCAAGTTAAGACGTGTACGCTGTGGTCTGGCATAAAAAGACACAAGTATGACAGGAGTCCTCAATAGTCGTGTCAGAACACCGACAACCTCTTGATTTACACTGCACCATGGTGTCATAGTAATAATTGTATGAAGAATACGCGATGATACATACACTGCGGCTTTTCCCGGAGTTGAACCCATAGTCGTAGCGCGCCTATCTGAAATGGACGGGTAATGATACCTAATGAAATTATACAGAAAGCACAGCTTATTATGCTCTTGAATAAGTAGTACCCATACATGTAGCTTGTTGTATTGAAGCTTGGTTTTAATTTCTCCTAACTTGGAGCTTAAGCCTCGACAATTCCATTGAAGAATTCCGTCACGTGGCAGCTGCTGCAGAGAGTTAGCCATGATGCAGGCAATCCTGTATATGTGTCGTCAGTTGAGCAAGCTAATCCAAAACTGCTGTCCAAACTGTTTGGTTGACTCGTTGTGTCGCATGGGCTGCAGGCGTAACTGGGGAATGCGCACTCAGTGATTCATTGCGTTTAGGTCTTGTTTTCTGGCGCTTCAGAATTACCAATTCTTTACGTTTGCATAGCCTCTCAAATTTTTGGGCTAATTTTTCTATCTGAGCTTCAATATCATCATGGCCATCATGGTTGGGTCCTGGGATGCCGCAATGGCGAGTGTAGCCAGATACCTGTGGTAGTGATCATATCCCGATAAATATTGGTTTACAAAGAGGATGCATAAAGAAAATTCGAAGACGCGTAGCGATCACGCATTGGGATAAATTTCGGGAATTGTCAATTGATAAGGTTTTCACAGAGCCCACAGAAATTCTTCCCGCTTTGCAGAGGTGCTCTGCAGCCACTCAGTCGTGACCACCGTTGACGAAGAACAACCTCAACCAGACCTCACTCTTTTGAGACTTTGGGCAAAGCGACGTCAGGCGGAGCTGTATGCGTCGAGGAATCCAGATGCACCAGGTAGAAGTGCACATGCCAACCATATAGCAGCAAAGGCGCGTCGGCACAAAAAGCAACTTTCTCGACAGCGGTGGCATGAGTTGTGTGAAAACCTTGGATCTAGCATGGGAAACAGAGCCCTTTGACTAACGTTCCGGTCGATGGAACGCGGTTACAAGCAAACTGACCCTGCAGCGAGCGTCAGGTTATTGATGCAAAGTATGCCACAAGAATTTGGAGAGCAGGCTGCAAGAGCATTTTTCCCGAAACATGATAGCGCATCTTCTATAACCTGTCCCGAAATCGACGAGTTTGAGCCAAGTGCCTAATCCGATATATCCAGTCCTTTCGGCATGGCCGAACTAATAGCGGCGATTGAAACTTCTTACCAAGGAACAACACCTGGTCCCGAGGGTATTCCATACGTAGTTTTCAAGAACATGGAAGGTGAAGCTCTCGACGCACTTCTGCAGGCTAATAATAAATTATGGGAAACTGGGGAGCTCCCATCTGATCGGAAACACTCAGTTGTCATCCCAATCCCAAAACACGGAATGTATACAAATAGCCTGGAATCCTAACGCCCAATTTCATTGCCTGCTACTGTCTGGAAGCTTGCTGAAAAGATGCTGGCCACACGTGTTTCCTGTTGGCTTGAGCGACACAAGAAGTACCATCCGGCTCAAATCGGGTTCCGTTCTCATTTGGGTACTGAGGACGGTCTTTCTATCTTGTCGAATTACATTTTACAAGTTTCTCGACACAGCCACGCAGTACGCACTGTAATAGCAACGGACGTAACAAAAGCTTACGACAACACAAAACATGACGTCATTTGATCCAACATCATCAAGCTCGGGTTTCTACTGCAGGTAGTAAGATTTATTTACTCTTTTCTTCACAACCGCACATTTGCGGTAAGAGTGGATGAAAAGCCTGATGGTTGCTCCATGTCCAATAGAGGTGTCCCGCAAGGATCCGTTGTGGCTCCTCTCCTGTTCAACATTGCTTTAGTACCTCTAGCATGACAACTGCACCGAATTCCAGACGTGAGATTTCTGATATACGCTGATAATGTGACTTTACTGTCTGTGCATAAAGACGTCTCAAGACAAGCACAACAGCTTCAGAATGCCCTTGATGTTCTTCAGAGCTACACTCGGAGCGTAGGGTTAGACATGTCCGCCCAAAAATCAAGCTATCTTCAGGTAGCTAACAAAGCAGAACGCAGAAAAACTGAAGCAGTGCCCCTTTACATTTACACGAGGTGCAGTGACCATTCCTGAGGCTTCTGAGGTCCGCATACTAGGTCTTGATAGTCACCAGTCCTGCAGTGGAGTAGACTGGCTTCAAAAAGTTAGACAAAGTTCCACAAAAACGCTTCATCTGATTCGCCGCATTGCATCGAAAGCAGCTGGCGCTCATACGCATGTAGCTCGACAGCTCGCCCGCACAGTTCTGCAGCCAAAAATTTATACCACGCGCAATTTCAACGGTTAACATTGGCTCAGTTGGCACAGTTGGAGACTATTAATCGTGATGCTATGCACAGAATAACAGCGTTACCTCGCATAACTCCCATACCAACTTTACAGGAGGACGCCCAGCTTAACACAATTGCAGAGCTGATTTCACAAAGATAAAAAGCTCGTGAAATCAAAAGGCAACTTGTGCCGGTTGTTGCTGCGTTGCACGCTCACTTTCAACGTGGTTCTCGCATTGACAACAAGCCCAAGTCTATGCCTCCCTGGGAATTCACCACCATCACATCTAATAAAACAACAGTTACGGCGCTCCGATACATCATCTACAATTGACGAACGCTCCATTATCGAGACCCTATGCGCTAATACCTGCAAGCTCTATACAGATGCTGATATCCTACAAGACGGCGGAAGGACATCATTCCTGAGTTCTACGCATACTTTTGTCAATGGCCACCAGCGTTATCTATCCACGAAAGCCACTTCTCCTGTGATGGAACTTCAAGCCATACACGACGCAATCCAGGATGCTACCTCTAAGCTGCCTACAATTAGGCAGATTGACGTATACACTGATTCCTTAGGAGCTATCAAGGAGCTCAAGAAAGTACACAAGGCGGTAGAGATCTGCGAGGCGATTCATAAGCTGAACCAGATTACGGCTACTTGCGTAAAAGTACATTGGATTCAAGGACATGCTGCGAACCCACAAACATCGCCGCTGAGCAGCAGGTGCACTACCTTCCAGAAATAGACCTTCCAGCCATTCCGCTTCCACCTCAGCGCCTAAACTTACTCGATACCTGTAAATTTTGAATAGGAATAGGTTTTAAATAGGAGCTACTTCTGCTAACTCCGGCGTATTTCAGTTGTAGTTTAAGTCTGTTGATCAGTTTTCGCTGCTCCCTTGGAGGGGATGGATGTAGACCACCCAGGGCGCCTGCCGGCACCAGCGGCGTCAGCGGCGGCCGCCTCCAGGAAGCGGATGGGACAAGCGAGTGACAGCGACAGTGAAGATACCCATGCTTACTATCTCAGCAGTGAGGACTTTTCAGATGACGGTTTCCAACCTGTGCTGAGCCGTAAAGCGAAGAGGAGGAACATGAGGACATCCTCATCCACAACTATTCAAACTGTAAGTGAAGCGCCAAAATCGAACACTTATACCATCCTGTTTCTGCCTGCACTTCCTACCGTCAGCATGAAACGCCTTAACAGACAGTCTGTGTCGCGGTCTCTGGAAACGGTCGTGCCAAATGAGATCACGGACATAAGAGTGAACGCCAGAAAGAATATACTGGTTGTGGACGTTTTGCACGCAAGTGCGTTGGGCGTTCTGCGCAGTGTAACTGACTTGGACGGTAACCAGGTGCGCTCTCATGTTCCCTTGGGATGTGATGTAGTAACCGGCGTGATCTACGACATAGATGTGGCTATTTCCAATAATGACTTACAATTTCTTGTCAAGTCAACAACTGATACTCCCATTGTTGATGTCACGCGGCTAGGCAAGTCTCGCTGTGTGAAGATTGCGTTTAAGAGCACATCACTCCCCTCTCATGTGAAGGGGGGGGGGGTACTTCAGACATGCTGTGCGGCCTTTCATTCCAAAGCCTCTCCAGTGCCGTAAATGCATGAAACTTGGACATGTGAGCAGCGTCTGCGAGAATTCGGTGGTATGCCACCGCTGCGCCGAGCCCCATGAAGCGGATAAGTGCGTCACAACTGTCAAGAAATGCTCTAATTGCAATGGATCCCATGAAGTCACATCGAAGGACTGCCCGCGGATTCAGAAGAAAATTGCCATCTTGAAGGAGATGGTGCGCGATCACTCATCTCATCGAAAAGCCGCAGCTAAAGTCAGAAGGCGTCGTTCACGTCGACGTCGGTTTTCAAGGACGCCCGCTACGTCCTCGACACGTTTGCCAGATCCCTCATCAGTACCACCTCCTTTGCCTCCCAGACCACATGCCGTGGGAAAGGCTGTAAAGGACAAAGCCAGTGAGCATACCCTAACTGCGACAGAGTGGCCTGCACTTCAAAGGGAAGCACCATCAAGCGAAACGAAGAAGTTTCATGACGGCCAGTCCGCGATCCCGGTTCGAGATCTTTCCCACCAAGACCGGCAAGTGACTGCAATCGTGCAATCATTAATTGCCACGATTCGCACGCTACTGAGCAGCATACAATCTCCGTCTGCTAAGAGTGCACTGCAAATACTGGATGCACTGAATCCAGTTCTTGCTAACGTCGTATAAGCACAATGGCTCAACAAAATCTCATCTTCCGCACTGAAGTTAAACGTGCGTCGATTTTTCAGTGGAATGCCAGAGGCATGAAGTCCCGTATCTCGGACTTTCGCCAATTTGTTCGGGCCAATCAATTCCCTATACTTGTCATATGAGAACCAAACGTATCAACGCCTTATAGATTGTCCGGTTATGAAGCTTTTTGTTCAGCCGCTTGCGAAGAACGAAGCAAAGTAATTGTTTACATTCGCACAGACTTGACTAATCTTTCGCACCCAATAAGTTCAAATGACGACAATCAGTACGTGTGTCTTCGTGTAAAGAAGAATGCAGTTTCGTTCACGCTTATTGGTGGATATATATCTCCGTCATTGCGATTTGACTGCGACAGATTAAAATACATCCTAATGAGGACCGATGGGCCTTGGATCATCACCGGTGACTTCAACGCCCATCACATGCTTGCTTTGGGGGAGCACTAGGATGAATGCCAGGGGCCGGAACTTTGTTACATTCGCTTCCGATTACGACCTTTCCATCATGAACGATGGTACCCCCACATATCTGCGGGGTCTCACGTATGGCAGTTGCCTTGACCTGACATTGGTGTCACGGTGCTTCTCTCACAAAGTTAAATGATTTTGCGGTTTTGCAATATTGAAACTCATGGGAGTGATCACATACCCACCTACGTGACGGTCGATGGTATCATAAAAAATTTCTCTTCCGGTGTTGTAATTGGCACTGACTGGTCGATGTTTACATCGCGTGTTGAGGACGCTTGCCAAGAAGGCCTCGCCTACAGCCTGGAAAATACCATAGCGGAAGCTATGCAAGCGTCCAAGTGTAAATTACCATTTTCGTCTAAAATAACACAGTTTGACATCGAACTGGTAAGATTACGAGCTATACGAAGGCGTGCTTAATGGCGTTACAGACGCACAAGATCAATTTACGATCTGAGGGAAGCAAGGCGGCTCCAGAAAAAGATTCAACGTCGCATTTACCAGCTGGAGAGCGAACGCTGGAAAGCATTCTGCGAATCTCTTGACCCTCATAAACCGCTGTCATATATCTGGAGAGCAGTTCGTGGTCTTCGCTCCTCTCCACAACAACGGCACCCTTTTAAAGCTTTTGCACTCCATCATGAAAAAACTGAACTCGAGGTGACTGAAGAATTTTGCACGAGAGTTGCCGCGAATATTATGAACGAGAGCATCGACGCCGTGATCGTTCCTGAGACGCGATTACCAGAAATGGACATTCCATTCACCATGGAAGAACTGGAAGGTGCGTTAGTCGCTTCTAAGCGCATGTCATCGCCAGGCCCTGATGGTATTACTTATAGTGCGTTGAGACACCTTGGACAAAAAGCCAGAAAAAGAACTTTTAACATGCTTCAACAACTCCTGGCTCAGCGGCAGTGTTCCCCGAAAATGGAAAATAAGTCGATTAATACCACTTTTAAAATCGGGAAAATCACCATTGGACTTGACAGCGTATCGCCCGATTGCCCTCGCAAGCTGCCTCGGAAAAGTGATGGAAAGAATGGTTCTATTTCGTCTCGAGTGGTACTTGAAACGATACACCAAATACCCTTCTTGAATGGCAGGCTTTCGTCGGGGCCGCTCCTCCATCGACTGTGTCCTTGACTTATCGACATTTGTGCAACAAGAAAAAAGTCGCAAGCGCATATCAGTGGCACTCTTTCTTGACGTGAAGGGTGCATATGATAATGTAGCTCACGATGCCATCCTCACTTCTCTCGCAGCAATGGGCATTGGTGGATGAATGTTTCATTGGATAAAAGACTATATAACTGGCAGGGGTTTCTTGTGCAAGCATATGAGGGTACAACTGCTGAACATTACACCTACTGCGGAGTAGCTCAGGGAGGTGTTTTAAGCGCCACGTTGTTCAATGTTGCCCTCATTGGTCTGGTGAAGGTTCTGCCGAAGTCGGTGTGCCTATCCATATACGCCGATGATATTTGCCTCTGGAGTGCTGCAGTTACTCGCCCTCAGGTGCGTGCACGAATACAGCGGGCAGCAACCCTCACAACAGCCTACCTTCAGAAACAAGGCCTAACTATATCAACTGTGAAGTGCGCGTTATGGCGTTTGCACGCAAACCAATGACGTCATACCCTGTTTACATCAATGGGCAGAGTGTCAAATATGCACGGACGCATCGTTTCCTGGGCATAATAATCGACACAAGTCTTTCGTGGAGCCTACATTGTGCATACTTGAAGAAGAGACTGCTATCTATTGTGCATATAATGAAATTCATGTGCGGGAAGTATGGGGAACTTCTGTGGCCTCCATGCTACAGATGACAGGGCCCTATTTCTGGGTCAATTGCGCTACAGCTTGCCGGTACTGACTAACACTTGCAAATCCAATACTCATTCATTGGAGAGTTTGCAGGGTCAGGCACTGCGTATCTGCCTAGGACTGCCCCGATGCGCTTCTACTTATGCCACAAACATGCTTGCCAAAGACCATCCGGTCAGGACATATAGAGTTGTGGATTGCCTCAGAGCGCACATTCGACATGCTAGCCGTGTCCCCGACCACCACTTGGCCCTTCTACCCTCCGGAAGACCACGTGCTACGTTTTCAGACGTCATAGCCAAGAACCTAAACAGCATTCCATCAGGATATACGCCAGCTGCGAGAATGGCATGTCCTTTGTGGTGCCTCGACCAGCCGCAAGTACGTCTGGAAATTCCGGGATTCAAAAAGAAAAGCAATCACTCCAGAGTAGCATTGAAGCAAGCAACACTGCTATTATTACATGAGTTGTACTTGGACCGAACGCAGATATACACTGATGGGTCAGTCTCGTCCAGCAGCTCATCAGGTGCCGCTGTAATTCCGGCTGCAGCAATGACGATCAAGTTTAGGTTGTCGCATATGACTACACCTACGGCATCAGAGCTTGCTGCTATAAGGGCTGCTTTACAATATCTCGTTCAAGAACGTCCAGGAAAATGGGTCATATTCTGTGATTCGAAGGCAGCGCTTCAGAGTTTGCAGTTTGCCATGCGTAGGAGGAGTCATGAGCAATTGGTACAACAAATAAGACATTGCCATCATGAAGCTCTAGCACGAGGGCATGATATTATATATCAATGGCTGCCTGGACATATCGGTATTACCAGAAATCAATTAGCCGATGATGCAGCCCGCTCAGCCCATGAAGGAACCCGTGTAGTCCCGATTCCTCTATCAAGGAATGATGCAGCAAGACAACTTTACCTGCTGGCTCGAGATCTCACACGCACGTTCTCGTCGTCTACCAGCTTCCAAAGGTGTCAATTTTATGAACTGGATCCTTCGCTCAAGCTAAAGCTACCATCACAACTTTCCCGCTCCGATGCGACACTGTTATGCCACCTTTGGTTGGGTGTTGCATTTACAAAGGTGTACTCCTTTCGCATTGGTATGGCAGACACTCCTACATGCGACTATTGCGGAGCTGAAGAGACCATCAAACACGTCCTGTGCAGCTGCGCTTGCTACGACACACAACGATGCCAGCTCCGGATGGTTTTGAATCAACTTGACCCCCGACCATTTTGTGTGCAGAAGATACTAGGACCTTGGGCATCTGCCTCAGTTGCGCAGAAAGCAACTAAAGCACTGCTACTTTACCTAAAGTCAACAAACCTGAGCGACCGCCTGTAGACTGTGTGTGCTTCCCGAGTGTGCTCGTGATTGTGTGTACCTTCTCATCTCTCTGCAACCTCTTTTCTCCCCTTTATCCCTTCCCCAGTGCAGGGTAGCAAACCGGATGAGCGTCTGGTTAACCTCCCTGCCTTTCCTTGCATCTTTATCTCTCTCTCTGTAAAAAGATTCTCCGACCGGATACACGTGCTCTCATTCCACCGTGTGTCTGCTTTCTCCCCCTCACCTTATTAGGGCGGAGGAAGTTGTGCTTAAGAGGCTTCTGGCAGGGGTGGCCCTTACAGCGGCCGTTATATTGTCATGGAACTGGTCACATTTACGAGTTGGTGATACGTGTCCGTATTGTCCCACTCCTGCGATGCAAGCAGATACATACCACCTTTTATGGACATGTAAAGAGTTGCAGCCAGATCGCTCCCGTCACCTCGCTCAAGCCGGCCTTCGCTACAGCGACAAAGCCAGTTACAAACGCTGGATACATGAAAAGAGATTCCACAAGACACTACTTCACGTCATACACAACACCAGACTAACAGCACACATTAAACAAAAAAAATATTATGCCTAAAGGCAAGCCTTTGTCGCAGTAAAAAAAGAAAAGATGCGAGATGGCTGCACTTGGAGTGTTCGCTGGATGGACGGACGGATGGACGCACGGATGGAGAGACAGGCAAGCAGGCGGACGGATGGACGGGTGTGCGGATGGGTGGACGGACAAACAGCCATACGCGTGGACGAAAGCAGGGGTGGACGCAATGACGGACGGATGGATGCACAGACAGACGGATGCGCACACGGATGCACTCACGAACGGACGGAAGCGTGGACGAACTGACGGACGCTTCGCCCCTTTCGTCGTGATTTACTTAGTGCATATGCTGTGATTTGTTTGCCTTCCCCAATACTAGTAGTATGCACGATTGGCCTATCATGAGCGTTTCTAAGGAGCTATAAATGTCCCTATACCAGCAATTCCAGAAGTGTTTTGGCAGATTTTGTCACTCTATCCAAGTGTTAAGCGGCAAACTATGCGAGCTACGCACCACGGCTTCAGTTTGTCCATCGCGATGTGCCGTCAATCACTTGTCATGTAATAAGTGGGCAGGGACCAGGTTCATCTGGTGCAGTATATGAGTACGTCAGAGGACTACTATTTACGATCGCTTCGAGAGAGAGAGAGAGAGAGAGAATGTATATACAGAAAGGTAGAGAGGTCGGCCTGAGCTATAGTTTGCTCTGGCATGCTACTCTACACTGGGGAAGGGTGACTGAGGAGTGAAAAAGTGAAGAATGACGATGGTAAGGTAGAGAGATGATATGTTCTTATTAGGCTGGGTGACTCTACAGACGTGCATCCAGTCCCGCGGCTTCTAAGAAAGCGATGTTGGCTCGTATAATACATGTGTGCTGCTGGCGTCAGGCCAAGGACCGAACACAACCTCATCGGTTAATGGTCGACTAACATATCGGCCAATCGAAGATATCAGTTGCTGACGTTCGCTTGCATATGCTGGACAGTCGCAAAATATATGTTCGAGCGTTTACGATCGCTTCAATTTCTGCGCTCATTTGGCCATAACTTAGAAGATATCTTCCAAGAGCTTTTCTCAAACTGTCCATCACTTACCATACCGCACGGGCTACACCATATAACCTACCAAAATGAAATAAAGGAAAGTGCAAAATTAAGAGCTCGTTTCCTTTCTAGGTCACAAAAATAATGAAAACTAACTGGCAAATGAGCCACAATGCAAAAAGAAGACTGCTACGAACATCGTCGACGGCGAGTATATCCACCGTGCAGGCTACCGCGCAGCGTTGGCCACACACTATACTCTTCGTGGCTGTGGACCCTTCAGCCAACCTACAGCGGCTTAACAGGCAAGTACTCTCTGTATACCTCGAAGCACTCACTCTAAATGAGATTAAAGACGTCAGGATAAACTCACGGAAGAAGGTTCTGGCAGTTGATGTTCTACACCGTAGTGCGCCATAAAGCCTACAGAACATCTCGGAAATCGACAGAGTCACAGTTAAATCAGTGATCCCCACTTACTGTAAGGGCAGTGTTGGCGTCATTTATGACGTGGACATTTCCATTCCCGCTGACGATTTTCCAATCTTGATAAAGCCAACTACAGACGACATCCTAACCAAGCACATTGCAAGGCTTGGTCAGTCACGATGCCTGAAGATTGTTTTTGAGGGAGACAGTATTCCCCCACACATCAAAGTTGGCCACGTTCGCCACCAGGTCCGTCAATACATACCGAAGCCCCTACATTGCTTCAGATGTTTCAAGATGGGACATATCAAAGGAGTATGTACCAGCAATGTCGTGTGCCCACGGTGTGCCGAACCGCATTCAGAAGACACCTGCCACGACACTGCGTTCAAGTGCTCCAATTGCCACGGCGCTCATAAAGCGTCGTATAAAGATTGCCCACGAGTGCGAAATGAACGCGCGGTGCTGAAACGCATGGTGTGCGACAATTCAACGCACAGAGAAGCCGCTGCTACAGTCAGGCGACGTCGGCGTCACCACAGAAGATCATCACGCAACGTGACATCTGCTGATAGAGACACGTCATCTCAAGCAAGAAGAACTGGACCCCCATCGTCAAGCTCTGCGAAGACGGATACACCGAAAACAGAATCAGGGTCAAGACTCCCACCTCGTGAAGAGTGGCCATCACTTCCACGAACACAGCCTGTTTCAGAGGTGCATCGAACCGTCCACCTCGATGCCATCACGAACCACTGATGAAAAGACAACTGAGGATCGCCAGGTCATCAACATGTTGCAGACTCTTATGAGCGCAATGCGCATGCTCCTAAGCAACATGAACACCCCATCAGCGCAGAGCGCACTCCAAGTGCTGGACACTTTGAGTCCGGTGCTTGCAGCTCTAAGGTAAAACAATGGCCCGCAACATGTTATCCTTTCGAGAGGAGGTCAAGAACGCAGCTGACCTTCAGCGGAATGCCAGAGGACTTGGGGCGCGTATGTCCGAGTTCCGGCAATATGAATTCACGAACCAGTTCTCCATAATTGTGATTTGTGAACCGAACCTGTCAGCTCAGATTAGACTGTCTCGATATGAGTGCTTTATGTCTTCTACCCATGGAGAGCGCAGCAAGGTCGTTGTGTTCATACGGCGCGATTTAACTTATGTTCATCACCCTGTATCCCCTGACGATGAAAACCAGTACGTTTGCCTAACAGTTAAAAACAAGAAGACCACATTCGCCATCATCGGAGCCTACTTACCTCCATCAAGTCGTCCAGACCGTCAGCGCTTGCGCGGAATTTCGAATTCAACTCTCCAGCCATGGGTGATAACTGGCGACTTCAATGCCCACCACTACTTACGGGGAAGCACCAGGGTCAACACTAGAGGTAGACAGTGTCTTTCGCTTCTGAATGTGAACTTATCCTCGTGAATGACGGCAGCCGTACTTATCTGCGCGGATCGGCCTATAGCAGTTGGCTGGACCTCACTTTCGTCTCACGCTCATTCGCCAGAAGAGTGCACTGGTTCTCGGATTTGGAAACAAGGGGTAGCGACCACATCCCAACATACCTGAAGATTGACGGCTTTCCAAGTCTCAAGTCCTCCAGAGCCGTCCAGTGCACCGATTGGCAAAAATACAAGTTAATTATGGAAGACTGTGTTGGCGCCTCACCTTTCAGCCTAGAGGACGCAATAAAGAGTGCCCTACAGTCAACGACGCGTTCGATTCCGGTGAGCTCATCTCGCACTGATTAAACATTGATCTCGAGAAACTCCGAACGATTCGTCGTCGTGCAGAACGACGTTATAGACGCACGAGGTCACTTGATGATCGGAGAGTGGCCAGACGCACACAAAAGGAAATACAGCGTCACACGGACAAGTTGGACAAGCAACGATGGGTATCCTTTTGCGAGTCTTTGGATCCCAGAAAGCCTCTGTCACTAATCTGGAGAACTGTCCGGGGTCTTCATACAACCATTACTCAGTGCTACTCATTAAAATCTCTGGCACTTCACTTACGCTGTGAAGAGATTGATGTCGCAGATTCTTTTTGTCAAAGGATTGCCTGCGGGTCAAATTCAACTGCGACGAAGACGCCCGACTTTTCTGTATCCTCACGTGATACCCGAATAGAGATTTCGTTTTCAATGGACGAAGTAAAGGCTGCGCTTGCTTTATGTAGACGTTCTTCAGCGCCAGGACCTGACGGCATCACTTACCGCGCTGTGTCACGTAGGACATAAAGCTCGGAAGGCACTCTTGCAGCTGTACAACGACTCCTGGCAAACTGACATGGTTCCACAGGAATGGAAGTCAAGTCGCCTGATTCCACTTCACAAAGCCGGCAAGTCACCCTTGGACATTTCCTCTTACCGCCCGATTGCTCTCGCGAGCTGTGTGGGAAAAGTTATGGAAAGGATGATTTTAACGTGTCTTAAATAGTACTTAGATTTCTACAAAACGTATCCAGATGCCATGTGTGGGTTCAGACGAGGCCGCTCGTCAATTGACAATGTAGTTGATTTGGTGACATATGTAGAACACCAGAAGGCCTGCAAACGGTTATCTGCCGCTCTGTTTCTTGACGTTAAAGCGGCATACGACAATGTCATCCACGAAGCCATTCTCAGCAGACTAGAAGGAGTGGGTCTTGGTGGCAGGATATATACGTGGGTTCAGAACTATCTACAGAATAGATCATTTCACGTGCAGGCAGAGAATGGCCCGACACCCGAGTATTACTGCAGCCGAGGAGTCACGCAAGGCGGAGTGCTAAGCCCGACGCTGTTCAACCTAACACTCATTAGACTGGTTGGCAAGCAACCAAGCAGTGTACGACTTTCCATTTATGCTGATGACATCTGTCTGTGGACATCAGGTGTGACTCGACTTCAACTTCGAGCTCGACTTCAGAAGGCAGCATCAGTGACATGGTACCACCTACGCAAACAAGGGCTCGAAATCGCAATTGGGAAGTGTGCAGACGTGGCTTTCACCAGAAAACAAATGTCCGCTTACGGCATATCAAATAACGGGCAGTTGGTGTCATGCAGCCGGAGTCACAGGTTCTTGGGAGTCGTAATCGACCGAAACCTGTCTTGGACACCCCACGTAAACTACGTGAAAAAGCGGCTGACTGCCATTTGTCACTTATTCAGGTTTCTTGCTGGGAAAAGTTGGAGAATGTCTGTCGAGTCTATGTTACAGCTGTACAAGGTATTGTTTACTGGATTCCTGCGGTATAGCCTACCTGTTATATCTAACACGTGCAAAACGAACCTGCGCACAATCCAAAATATTCAAGCCCAAGCGCTTAGGATGTGCCTTGGTTTACCCCGCTGCGCATCGACAGCTGAAACAATTGCCATTGCACAGGACTACTCGATCATGACGCACATCAACATTGAAACGATGCGTACGTACCTCAGGCAACATGCTAGGAATCCTTTCCACCACTTGGCAACCCTCGCTACTGAGAGGACCCGCACGAAATTTAGTGCAGTTGTCTGTGCTCATCGTGCGTCATTTACATCAGGTTTTTACGCCTGCTGAGAAACTGGTGTATCCTCTGTGGTGCCTGACACTTCCACAAGTACGTGTTTCAGTTCCAGGAATACAGAAAATGGCAGCATATCCACAGAGTGAATGATGGGGAGTGGGGCGAAGCATTCGTCCGTCCAATCGTTCTTGCTTCCGTCCGTTCCTGCGTACGTCTGTGTAACCGTCCATGCGTCCATCCACCCATCCGTGCGTGCGTCTGTTCGTGCGTCCGTCCCTGCGATCGTCCATGCATCCGCGCCTGCGTCTGTTCGTGCGTCCATCAATGCATCTGTCTGTGTGTCCGTTCGTCCATCTATTCAGCACTCCAAGTACCACCATCTCGCATCTTTTCATCATATATTCTCCATATAGAAGCACCGCCATCCAGCGGACATTTCAAGGACTAAACGGGAGGTGGCACATGCACACTTTCTTACGGCTTGCGCTTCGGGTTTACTTCCCACCTTTAACCACCTCGAGTTCATGGTATATACTAGTTCACTGTATTCATGGCTATGCGGCCCAACGCTCGCTAAACCTTGCTAAAACCAAGGAGGTTACACCCAGCGAGTATAACGTAGCAACCGTTTCTTGTCAGATCGTGCTCAATGTACATGCCAATAGCTGCTAATGAGGATCGCAGCGTGCGCGCTACCTAAAGGCCGAATGCTCCTGTCTCTCATTCCCCCTTGGCAGCCATTAACACGTGCATTGAAGACTATCTTTTATTGTTCAACAACGCACAGAAGAAATCTCTCACCGGAACCACCTTTCAGGTCAAAATCGTAAGGACCGCTATTTCGGGTATGTGCCACTGGTGGTTACGTACTACGAGGGATGCACAAGCCACGCCATAAAGAGCTTCGCCACTAAAAATCAAATTTGCCTTCATCAGCCCTAAAACAATTGAGCTTGAGCCTTCTGCACGAAATGTACAACAACCACGTGCACATATACACCGATGGTTCAACCACAGCGTCTGGTTCTGGCGGTGCGGTGGTGATTCCAGCTAGAGGAATCACTCTGCGAATCAAACTGTCACACGTCACTACGTCTATGGCGGCGGAACTTGCGGCTTTGCGTGGCGCCCTAGAGTACATCAAATCCCAAAGACCGAGTAAATGGGCTGTGCTTTCCGACTCGAAACCAGCCCAACAGAGCATGCAGTCAGTCCTTCAACTAGGTTGCCATGAATTTAATGTGAAAGGCTTCGACAATTTCTCTGGTTAGTTGGTTTCCATGACGGAAGACTACGGTTGTGTCACTGTACAGTCGTGAGCAGCCACACTTTCACATTTAAAAAAAAAGAAAAGAAGGATGCATTAGGCAGTCATCGGTTTCGTTAAGTAACAGAGAAGCCAGCTACCTCGAAGGACTTAATTGAGATCAGTGTTTGCATGTGTCATACTCTCCTTCTTGTCGTTTAAAAATTTTTTTTCAAACACGTGTGGATTTCCGCAAATTTTTTTGCTTTTTTGTTGTTTTTTTGATTTCATGTTACCCAGGGCTGTTTTAGTTATGTCATCTAAAAGTGTCTAAGCTTAACTGCCGTGTACTATCGCTTGAGTCTGCGCAAAAGCTTCTGTTGACAATTATTCAGTGTTCGTAGTTCTTTTCTGTGTCGCTAGGGTTATGGGTTATATATGAAGTGCTGCTTCTGAAATAAAAATTAGTTGCGAGTGTAGCGAGTGTCGTGTTTTCTTGTCCTCTTCGTCCCCGTCGAATTTGCGCTACTACACCATATGGTTAAATGATGTCTCACCAACTAGCCCAGCTCTCAACCCTATTGTCCTTCGGCTGTTGGGTACTTCGTAATATTCGTGGTGTAGCACAAGAACACAAAACAAACACAAAAAACACGCAATCCAGGTGCTGCTAAAGCTTTATTAAACATTGGAGACATGCTGAAGATGTATACTTCTCCCGCAGCTCAGTCTAGAAAGTAATACCACCCGGAGACGCTTGTTCCGCGGCTTGCAAGAGACGTCTCAATAGAACAATCACTGTCCTTCTTTTGACAAAAAAAAATAAAATGCTTGGCAGCTCCATTTACGTTGGTGCGCATACGCAGGCGTTCCAGTGTGTACAAAGTTCCGGCTTATTTTTTAGAATAAGCGAAGTTCTGAATCGATAGTTTCCTATATCGAATTAGTGTGTGCCCACAGTGGTCTGCTTGAAACTAGCATATAGCATCTTCTCTGTAAAAGGCGAAAATCTGTAGCATGATGAGGCCCCTGCATATAGTACTGCAATGTTAAGCTCAAGGTACACTGTTGGGGCTTCATACACATATCCTTTCATGGTGTAAATATTGCATAGTTTCAGGGTGACTAACGACGTGCACCTTCCCTAGTACTGGTGCTCCGACATGGTTCCCTAGATGATTAGGCTAGTGCACGCTATCCCAATTTATGGGAAACTACCGGTGGTACCCAAGATCACCAAAAAGCAACAAAGCTCCAGACCCGTTTACATTCAACTATCCGACGCTTGGTCTTGAAAGCATTCCTGATGTCACTCGCATGAACAGACACGAAATGACAAGGTCACATATGCAGTGACGTATCACTACCGGTGCTGAAATCGCAACTCATCGCAACCCAGAAAGTTGGGGCACACCGAAGCCCCAATGCATCTCCGGCTGACCATCTATATCCCTTGGCCGCGCCAAGCTACTAGCATTTAGTAGACTAGACTAAGTGACATTGAAGCGTCAGATATACTCTATTTGATCCAGATGACAGTGCACCGTGCAAATAAAGTATAGGCAATGTACAGTTGTCAGAAAGCTTAATATAAATGATGCACCACGTGTCCTGTAACAGTTGTATTGACGGTAGCACCACTTATTGTTGGAATTTATTGCCTACATGTTACCCACACATGCCGACATAATAGCCAGGACGAGGTATATTCTAAGCAACAGCGCGCACAACGTCTCTGTTGGCACCAGTAAGGCACCAGTAAAAGTGGTCAAGGTAACATGTCGGAGCTTGTCAAGCATGCTCCCCGCTGTGCACGTAGAGAACACTTGGAAAATTTGTCAACTTCATACTGAAAATTTAGGAAAACCCTCCTTTATTCTCATCGCTTATATAACCGGCCTATTGTGCGCGTACAGACACTACTTCGCAGAAACCATGCCAGAATGCTTGGGTAGATTTTACATCATTTCAAGGTTCGGCATGAGCGCGCGAACCAAACAGCTAATTTTATTTCTGAACAAACATGGCTACCAGCGATGGCGCTAAAACGATCGATTCCACATGTAAGCATGTGGATGCCCGTTATCGTGCAGAAGACTAATCGACGGTCCACTCTCACCCCGCCACGGTGGTCTATTGGCTAAGGTACTTGGCTGCTGAGCCACAGTGCGCGGGATCGAATCCGCGCTGCAGCGGCTGCATTTCCGAGGGAGGCGGAAATGTTGTAGGCCCGTGTGCTGAGATTCGGGGGCACGTCAAAAAACCCTAGGTGGTCGAAATTTCCGGAGCTTTCCCCTACGGCGTCTTTCATAATCATATGGTGGTTTTTGGACGTTAAACCCCACATATCAATCAATCAATCAATCAATCAATCAATCAATCAATCAATCAATCAATCAATCAATCAATCAATCAATCAATCAATCAATCAACGGTCGAAGCTCTTCACCGCTTTCGGCGCACAGCGCATATGAACTCGATAGCGTTAGAAAGTTCATGTCGCAGAAATCCCGCCGTTGGTGTTGGCCCCGTTGGTTGTGAGCGAAAAATCGCCTGTGCGTCTGTGACCGAAAAATCAAGCTACCGATATCGCCGCGGGAAGCCGCTACTCGTCCAGGCGTGCGCGAGAATCACACTGAAAAAGCCGCGCATTTGAAAAAAAGTGCTCAAGGTCACGAGGTGCGGTAGTTTCTCCGCCCCCGTCACCCTTCTCTTTTAAGCTTCCAGCGCTTTCGTCGGGACGAGAATAGCGATATTGCAATTGCAGCATGTGACAAACCTTTGTAACTCCACTCGCAATGGACCGATTCTTAAAAATTTTCCTGCATTGAATAAGTGAGGAAATAAGCTCTTCTAGTGAATTCCTACTATGGTGACTCGAAAAAGTATTTCAGGACCCTTTTAGCGCATTTCGTTCGACAGGTGTCGTGGAGAAAACGAGCCCATTAGCCAATTCGTAGGCGCATTTAGAATGCCTAAACTACGTCAAAAAAGGCTGAAATAGTGCAGCAATCGCCGCTAAAAACACACGGGAACTTTCAAAAGGCTCTAAAATTGGACAACTATGTACATCTAGCGGAAAATATATAATGTTCCAGAGGCGTTGATCAAGCAAACAGCAAACGCCAGATAATGTGCTGCTATCTCAGAGGCATTCTGAGACTCTTTATGGCCTCCGAGTAGGCGAGCGCGCGGCGCGTATCTTGAAGGCCATGTGACTCTTGCTTTAGATCAAAAACCTGTATGTACCATTCGCTCACGCGTGCTGCTACGATCTACTGTGTGCGTGTGTGTAAGCATGCGTGTGTGTGTATGTAACACAACATAATAATAAGTATGCACTTTGCAGTTGGAAGGCGCACTAGGGGCCGGATTTCGCTTTCGCGTTCAGGTATCAAAGGCGAAGGTTAAGGGTCGCCCAATTTTTGCTTGAAGTTTGACTTACCTTTTCTGGCCACAAGAAAAGCCAATCAAGACGTTTCGTCTTGAGCCCACAAACTGCGGACTTCATTAACATCATGAACAATATACAACATGAGCGTGGCCTAGATGTTTGAGAACAATGCATACTCACCTTCGCGTAAATTGCAGACTGCATTACATCTAATTTTAGGGCAAGATATTGCCGCGGACACACGTGTGCCGAAATGCGTACCGCAAGAGTTGGCGCTCATTGTTTTGAAGCGCATCCAGTTTCAATCAATGCTGCCCAGAGTTCGAAATTATATTCCGGAGCGCCAATCTGAAACGGGGCGCGGTTTTTTTCAAGCTGTGGTCGGCCATTGTCATTCGAAATGACCATATAACTGAATGGACTGTAACATCCTAAAGCTATTTGTATAGGCACTACACAGAGACTATGTACAAAGATGAACCGGGCATTAAAGACAAATACGCTGGGAGAGAGAGAGAGAGAGAGAGAGAGAGAGAGCAGCGTGTCTCAACGCTGCGAGTCATTGCAGCGTAAAAAAATCAGTTCCTCGTTCCACGTTCCGTGGCTCATATTGTTTGTTCATCGCGCACTATGTTAGCCCTCCCGGCCCGCAAATTGCTAAGGGGGCAATTCTAGGAAGCACATATGTTGAATAGGACGCGTTACAACGTTGATCTCTGCAATCTTTAGGTGACATGCACGCACAGTGTGGTCGTCTTCCGTTATGTTCTTCAGATCCTGTGCCAGACTCCACCACAACTTGGGCACAGAATCATCGTGCACTGTCACTATACTGCCTTCCGCAATACTCGTAATTTCCAGCATTGACCCATTAAGAAGCGTTTCTAAGGATCATTAAATGTCCCTTATACTACCGGTATCAGAAGTCTTTTAAATGCGAAATGGATTTCTTAGTCGCACCTTGTCGCACTTCGAAGTCGGAGCCGTACACACATCGACTGCGCAGGCTCGACTCGTCTCGTGCCTCATCTCGTCTTCCTCGAACGCGGGTGGTGCGTAGGTCACTTTAGCGGTGCGTATATAAGCGGTGAAGAACGCGTTCCAAATTCAGTGAGGGGCGTCCCGGCTTTCGCATGACTAGACGCCTTACTTGACTCGGCTAGACACAACATTCACGCGATACTCTCGCCACTCTGCGACGCATTTACTCGAGTTGCTGCGTGGGAAGATGCGAGTGCCATTTTTTGCAGCTTTTATCGCTGTATCCAAGTTTTAAGCAGCTAATTATGGGAGCTGGGTACCACGGCTGCGGTTTGTAGGTCGTGTAGTGCTGTCAGGCGCTTGGCGTGTAAGAAATGGGCAGGTGTCAATACTTTTGGTTAATCTGAGGCAGAATATGAACACGTCAGAGGACTACTATCATAATAATCGCTTAAATTTCTGCTAAAACCGTGCTCATTTGACCATACCGTAAAAAAAAAACTTTCCTAGAGATTTTCTACAGATGTCTTTCACTGACGCCACCATATGGACTACACCATAGCTACCGAAATGAAGTAGTTCAAACACTTGCACTCCGCTCACACTAAAGCATGTACATGTGAAGTTTAACCTTTTCATCCTGACGCCTGCCCATTTCTACTCTATTGTCTCAAGCATTTTTAATCAGATTGGAACCTTTGTTTAAGGTGTCTGCTAACCAACTGTCACATTAATAAAGCAAATCTTTGAGTTCATGAATAAGTTGTGACGTGCTGAAATTCTCGCGGCACGTTGAGGAGCAAATCTAAAATCCGCATCTTTTTCTAGGCGTTTTAAGGAAAACGCTTCGTTGAAGTTGTAAGAAAGTGACGGTTTTGGTTCAAGTGGTATATGTTAAAGCAACGGACTTATACAGAAAAAATATTAGAAGTAAATGTAATCAGCCTCCGAGATGTCAGTGCGAACGCTAAAGTGAGGCACGTTATCAGAGATTACTACTTCTAAACGTCATCTTAGGCAGCCGTAATGACATCGCAGGTTAGCGGAAATGATGACATCAATATGAAATAATCACTCTGATGTCATTCAAGATGACGACAGGTGGTGATACCTGCACACTATGTTATGAAATTACCAAAGAGGGCCATAGCAAAGTTCGATGAGGTACCGAAGGTTCGGTATATTTCTAATAATGGCTGCAGTGAAAATCCATGTTAGCACTGGAAAGTGTTGTAGAAGTGCGAGGTTAGTATCGATGTGTCGCCTGCTTTGAAATAAAGGTAGGACTACAGTGACGGACAAGTTAACCAACACATTCAATGCGAGTGCCATTCCCATACCTGCAGTCTTGCGGTAAGATTGATTTACGTTTCAACAGCACTTCTTTCTACACTCTAAGCCAAAAAAAGAGCAACGACAGTACAAGAGTTGCCCCTTTGAGGGAAATTCCCCGAAAAATAGAATTTGCGGGGGGAGGAACCATTACCCTCGTTTCTGTTCTTCCTTCAGGAAATAAGCTTTTACTCCCCCCAGTTACTTCCCCAAAATTCCACATTTACTCCCGCCTCTGGCTCCGCGAAGAGCCATGGTTAATCTTCTCCATTACACTTGTGTTTTTGCTATTACTCTCCAAGGCGCAATTGGTCATGCATCCAGTAGCTCCTAGTCAGGATGATTATTTGTCTCGAGCACAACTTTGAGCCGTTGAAGAAATGGTCTGTTTCTTTACAGAGCACTGCTTGAGAGCTTAAACATAGAGTGTAGACAAATTTTAAATGGAAAGATATACCTTGTGATTTTCTTACGGGCAACGTGTGTTCACATGGAGAAGTGAGGTTAGTCGCAAGCCGCTGCCATACAATAACCGAGCGGCATAATACATCCAGAGTCTAGAGCGTCTTCAGTAGAAAAACATGCCGAATTTCATATCTGGAAGGACTGCGCTAATGGACACCGATGAAAGGAATGCACACTGACAAACAGGCGGTGTCGCTATGCCTTCCATCTGTGTGCCGTCTGTGCCGTGAGCTTTACATCGTGTTGTGCTGAGGACGTTTAATGCCCGCTACCACAAAAATGAGTAAAGTCTGGCTAGAAAGCGTTGTCTTGTGCATTTGCTTTGCATTAAGGTTGCATAATCATGTGGTTTATATGTACATGTATTTTATTTGTGGGAGCATGGGTGTGTAGTTTCGGGGTAGACACTCGTTCTCAGAGAATGATTTTGCGGGTTCAAATCCCAGCATCGGGAAGAAAAAATATGTTCTTGTTTCATTTTTTATGCTGAAAGACATTATCGGTCTGACCAGCCACGTGGGACGCTGAAAGCAGCGGAGTAGCTCGTCCGTAGGCCCTAATGGAGTGTCCACTGTTTACGTATGTTTCTTTGTGTTTTCCCTACAACCCACTGGATACAGAACCCAATGCTGATTGTCGCACTGAAGCATAGTTCAGAGCCTTAGTGATACATGTATAGTGGTGTGACCTTGATTTCCCAAATTCTGTTGCGTTAGTTCAATTTGATCAGCCATCTATTACAACGAGCGCGCCAAACCCTCAGCACTTCTGCTCTAAAAATGCTTTCCTCTGCTGCAGGTATTAAAAAATAGCAAAAAAAAACATTGCTAATGTTAGACTGGTACTGTGCTTCACTTATATGGTCAACTGAAAGAATGCTCGTACAAGTTCACCATAGTTCACCAATGCTATGATTGCTTCCGCAACACATTGGAGAGATCTGAACTTGCTGCTGGAAAGGAAGGCGTCTCGTAAGTTCAGCTCCTTCAGAGGGACAAAGAATACCTTTTTGGTTATTTACCCGCTCCTATCTCATTTTCGCTTTCAATTCTGCTGAGGAGAAGCTGCCTGTCGGTTATGAGTGTGTGAAGCACTAGTTGCTGTAATTGTGGAAAACCTAAAAGCAGGCAAAGTAAGAACCTTCAGGTGTTATCAGACTCATCCGTCATGGGGTAGAGGTGAGAAAGAAGTGTGATAAAAACTGAAGACGACGCTGTAGCTTTGCCGTCAAGAGAAGAATGTGATAGCGCAATCGGACGTCGCCTTCTCAGCAGCTAGCCTCACTTCGGTTCTCGGTTGATGCTTCAATCGGGCTTCAAGGAAACGAATACTTGTGTGCGTGATGTTAGTCTTTTGAAAATATAATATATTTTCTACAACAAGTTTACAGTTCGAATGTGCCCACTAGTCTGCGATTATTTTTTTTGCGAGTAAGCGTAAAGTCAAGCCACTACGTGTCAGTAAGACAACACGTTAACCTGTGAATCTACGCACATTGTTGGTGCTTTTGGAGATTGTGCAGATTTATAGGATGACGCGCTTTGCAATCGGTGAGCGTTTAAAACCACAAATCATCGCAGAATTTGCGTGTTTCTACGCCTGACGCGATGCTACACTTCTGCCACATAATGTCGCATAGTTTTGACTGTGCCAGAAAATGTGGCCAATTCAACATAATTATGAGAAGGATGCTAATAACAGAGGACGGGTGTCACAAAAGTTCAATTGTGAAGTGCCAATCGGGAAGAATACAGCACATCTCGGTACACTTTGTAATTTTACCACCATAGAGTGGATTACGTCACACCCATGCTCACATACTCTTAAGATTTTATTAGATGCGAAGCATCATGGAGCGGGGTTCAATCCGTTGTGTGATGTTACCACCATTACTGAGCATGTGCGTCTCTTTTCTCCTCTTTTTTGCTGCCCCCTCTCTCGCCCCATGACGCCGACAGCATCTGCTAACCTACACTCTGTCCACCTTCTGTCTACTCTAGGCATAGAGTTTCCTACATATACACAAGCGGGAACTCTGGCGCTGTCTATGAGAGCTACAACGCATGGCGCTTCAGCGAGGGTATAAAATATTAGTACACAGATTTGCCTCGTTTTCGTGCTTTACGTTCTTTTCCGCATCGCGTGGCTTGAGTCTGTTTTGTCGTGAAACAACAATCGGACTGTTCAGCAGTTGTGCTTCACCGCCTTGATATTTTAGGCTTACCATTTCGAATCGGGTCACAAAGTTGGAAAGGGTTCATTCTTTCCTTCGAATCAAAGCTGAAACACAGCAACAAACGAAGCCGCAAGTGGGATTCCACACGCAAGTTGAAAAAGTAGGGAAGTCCGTGTACTATACTCATCATTTACATGGTCGCTGAACGACCGCAGAGCTAGTGTATCCACCAGTTAATTTTATAAAACTCTATGCCTCTAGGTATCCCTCCAAGTGGCGTTTACACCTCCATGCGCATGCCCATTCCCTCCCCCTCTCGCTCCTCTCCTCTTCATTGCTCCCTCTCTCTCGCCTCACAACACCTACGAAGGCAGCGTCTGTTAACGAGTTTCTTGATTGAAAAAAATGCCGCCATATCCACGAAGTGAATGATGATGAGCGGGCGAAGCTCCGGAGGTAAACCTGGTAAACCATGAACCCTCCGTACATTTTGCCCACTCGATTTTATTGCAACGCTCCCCCTAGCGTACGTCGCAGCACTATATCGAACGATGACACGTGCCATATGTGGCATCATTCCTATTTTATAACACCTCGCATCTTTCATAATCAACTACACGTACCGCCGTCTAGTTTATAACATCTTGCATCTTTTGGACGGACGGATGGATGGACGGACGGACGGACGGACGAACGGACGGATGGATGGACGGACGGACGGACGGACGGATGGATGGGCGGATGGACGGACGGACGGACGGACGGATGGATGGATGGATGGATGGATGGATGGATGGACGGACGGACGGACGGACGGACGGACGGACGGATGGATGGACGGATGGATGGATGGACGGACGGATGGACGGATGGATGGATGGACGGACGGACGGACGGACGGACGGACGGATGGATGGATGGATGGATGGATGGATGGACGGACGGATGGATGGACGGATGGACGGATGGACGGATGGATATGGCTGTACCCTTTAGATCGGGCGGTGGCTAGCGTAATACTTAGAACTGAACGAGAGGTGGCTAAATACAGGGGACGCACAGCCCACGCCTTAAGGAGCTTCGCTCCTAAAAAAAAAAAACGACTGCTCACACTGCCCAATCGTTAACTTGCCATCCCGTATAATGGCCTTGAGGATACATCATGGCGCCACCTACGTGATGACGTCACTCAAAGGATGCTGGGTTGTGTTGTCTGCTAGAACACTGCATTTCCTGGGCTCTTGCTGTGTACACCGTGTGTGCATCTCTTTGATCTGAAGCTCGGAGTTTAAAATGCGGTAGGACCTGATATTACGGATGAGCAAACAACGAATCGGTGCCCCTGGTGGCACTCTAGTGCCTAATTTGCATCGTAAAATTGCGACTAAAAATCAATGCAGCCATGGGGGACGATGCAAGTGGTGTTGCGAAAGCAGGGCTGCCGTATTCTACAACTACTAAACTGCAAGGTGAGGGCACGCATCCTATCTGTGACCTCTAAACAATTGCAGGGCTGGCCTCTCTAGTGGAGGCCCTCACGGGCAATATAGGCACTGCACCTTGAGCTCCAAGATAATAATGGATCTTTACCTCCGAGATAATGTATGCACATTTAGTCGAGGCCTCTGCCTTGATTCTTCCGTTGAACTGCAAGGACACACTTATATATGTACATTTTCGAACAAATATGAACATCAATGGTGTCATAGGGTAGATTTATCTACTTTAACTAACAAAGAAGGACAAAATGTTTTCGTCAAAGAGACAAATGCTTTCTGTTCGGGGAGTTGTCGGTATTCATACGATACATATTCGAGGAACCATCTTGAATGCATTATGTTCATGATGAATAAGTCTGTACAAGCTTGAAGGCATCTGAATCAATTGACGATCCACATATGTCAGTTAACTTTAGGCGTAATCACAACTACAATCATATCCAGGAGTGCCTACATGTCTTCCATGCCATTTCCCGCTATATGAAGCGCATACTGTAATCCAAATAGTTGAACTCATTATGTTGAGTACTATTCATTTCATTTATTGATACTGTCAGCCCTTTGCGGGCTATTACAGGAGTGGAGTTGACTCATATAAAACAGAAATGTGCAAAAGAGAAACATAAGAAAAAGAACCTTCACTACTGGAACACATCATTTCAGAGCACATACAACAAATATATAATAATGGCTAAGCATATAGTTTAAAGAGAGAAGTTAGTGAAAAATAAGAGAAGAGAGCATAACTGCCGAAATGCACATCATATTTTGCGCATAATAACATACATAATAAATATCATAGCCTAGTTACAAAGCACGCAGTTCACACATATTCACAATCTTAGCGCATGGTATGAGAGTGCACTATACAGATGATTAGAGGGAATAATAACTACAACCCCGAGGTTCTGTTTCCTTTTTGTGCTGTCAGTGTGACGGTTGTTTTTGGCAGAAAAATCTTAGAAAATGGTTTCTTTTTGCTCGAAAGCATATTTAACAACGAAATAATTTTATGACGGGGCCCACGAAGACTTCAGTGACGTATATTCGTCACAGAAATGGCGTATAAAATTGTAGTCAGATGTCAAACAAAAAAGTTTCGGCAAATGTCATTGAACCTGGTAACTGTCGGTCCGCAACAACACATGCCGAGCACGCTATATACGTAACTGCGCCACGGCAGTAGCAACTAACGTCTTTACAAACGCAGCTTTTATATCTGCCACTTTCATGAGTGCTCCTATCTAGTGGGTGGTGTCGCCCTTTTGGAGCAGTGAAGTAGTTAATCATTACTGTGCCTTCCGTGATTAGCAAGTGCAATTCGTGTCGCCACACGTTCGTCACAGGCAGCGCATTTTCAGTAGAAGTGCAATTTTTTCAACGCCTCAACGCACCGCGAGGTGGTGACTTAAGTTCAAGTGTTGGCCTCGGTCAAAGCGTCCATCCAAATCAAATATATATCTGCGAGGCTGCCCTTCCTCCAGTGCCTGTAATTCCACGTTCCTCACTTAGGCTCACCCACAAAAAAACTCACTGTTGGCCTAGAGGGTACACGACGCACTTATTCGGTGTGAAACACCTCTTTAACTGATGCGTGTAACGTCGTACGTACGTGCCTCCGTATGAGCGAGCCACAACGCGTTACCTTCACCGCAGGTGCTGGAGTGCTGCCAAGTAGGTCTTGCCACAGCTGCGCGTTGACATCATGCTCCCTCGTGGTGGTGATTATGTCACTCAGTCCCTGAACCGTAGCCCGCTCACCGCAGCGCCAGCAGCTGTCTGCTCCTCTGCCCCCTTGCAACACACTTTTCTGTCGCCTAACTTTCTCCACCACCCACAGTTATCAAGGTGCTCCGTGAGGTAGGACAAGATTGTGCAGAATGAAAGTGGCTGCGTCTTTGGCTGTAGATGAAGGGAGGCATGTAGCTTCAGTCTATCGCGTGTGGTGGTCGATGTCAACTAAGATCCAGTGATTACCGTCTGCAGTGCTTAGAAGTGAACAGTACATCTCGATGCCAACACGGTCGAACAGTCGGGAGGCCCATGGAAAAAGTAATAAGGGGCCATTGGCATGATGAGGGAGTCTTTCGTCTCTGGCATAAGGAGCAATCCAGAACGTACTCTAGAACAAAATGGTAAGTACCATGCCAGTAGTATCTAAGGTAGATGTGAGAGTCTTTAGGAAACATGCGTGGCCACATTGGGGTCATCTTGATAGGTTGAGAAAAGTTTGGATCGCAGGTGACTTGAATGACGAGTAGCCACTGACGTCAAGCGGATGTGTAGTTGCGTTGGTAAAACACGTCGTTGAGAGTGGTAAAGTGCTCGACTTGCCGACATAACGTGCGTGTGGAGGGAGAAGGGGTGTGACCAGCCTGGGCATGCAGAATCAAAGCAAGCCATGGGTTCTTGCGCTGCCCGGATGACATGTTGGTGATGGTGATGGCAGTGGTGTCATAAATATGAATTGTGCAGCAGGTAGGGTCAGGAGACAGGGGTGAATGGAAGAGGGCATCTGCATCCGCATGTTTTCGGTCAAAGCGATGCAGCACGTGGATATCGTACTCTTGTAGGTGTAACGCCCATCGGGCGAGGCTACCTCTTGGATACTTTAGTGACAACAGCCAGCAAAGGGCGTCGTGGTCAGTCACGACGTCAAAAGGGCGCCCATACACGTTAGGTTGAAATTTCATTATCATCGAAATATTAGTGAGCCATTCTTTTTGAGAGATAGAATAGTTGATTTCTGATTTGGTAAGAGTTCGGCCGGCGTATGCAATGGCGTACTCTTGGAATCCGTCTTTCCACTGCAGAAAAATAGCACCCAGCCTGACACCACTAGTGCCTGTGTGGATCTCTGTAGGTGCAGATGGGTCAGCCGCAGAATAGGCGGCGGCGTGATGAGGCGGCGCAGTTCGTTGAAACAATTGTCACAAGTGAAAGACCGTGCCGAAAGATCACCAGAGCCGGCGATGAACTTGGCGAGAGGAGTGATGATCATCGCGAAATTGACGACGAAGCGCTGGAAATAAGAACAGAGGGCAATTAAGCTTCGGAGCTGATTCAAGGTAGTAGGTTTGGTAAACTGCGATGTCTATATGTTTAGCAGGATCAGGTAAAATGCCGTGCTTCAAAATCCCTTGGCCAAGACTGGTGAACTCACGAGCGGCCAAGTGGCATTTGTTCACATTTAGTTGCAGACCCGCTGCGGAGAGACAATTGAGGATTTGCTCGAGTTGGGTTAAATTTGTTGAATATCTGTTGAAAAGACGACTCTATAATTTAATACCAAGAACAAATATATCACTTGAGGGCGCGAAAGATCGTGTCCTTCGTTCGGTCGAAAGTAGCTGGTGGGTGGCCGAGGCCCAAGGGCATGACGGTTAATTCGTACAGCCTGTCGGGCATGAATAAAGTTGTTGTTTTTTTCGTGATCGGCATCCGCCATAAGTACCTGCCAGTATCAAGAGCATTCATCTAAGAAAATGAAGAAATCCTCTTCCTGCAGGCAGTCCAAGGAATCGCCGATGCATGGCAGAGGATAGACATCCTTGCGAGTTATTCTGTTGAGACACCGGTGGTGTACGCTGAACCTTATGGATTCGTTATTTTTCTTCAACAGCACGGCTGGAGAGACCCAGGGACTGATAGATGGTTAGATTATGCCACATTTGATGATGCCACCTGCCTGTTTGTCGATGACGCGGCGTTCGGCATTTGACACGCGGTATTAACGCGGTGGTAATGGTGCCTGTTGGCTGGTGTCAATTCGCTGAACAACAAAAGATTCGATCTAAGGAAGACTGGCCGTGGTCAAAGGAGGCTCGAAAACGCTGAAGGAGCTCGATCACCTGTTCGTGCTGCCGAGGCGTTGTCATTGGTGTCAGTTGCAGGGGTATAGGCGCAGGTCGATAGCGAATGCTTGTCCGGAAGCACTGGGTCTTCGAAAATGCAATCTAAGGTCTCGAAGCTCCCCAGACATTGGCCGCCTAGTAGGATATACCAAAAAGCAGAGAATTTCCCACTATACGCAGTGGCGACAAAGATAGAAGCTCGTGACAGAAGAATGGACGGATAATTTTTTTTCGTGTCATAGCAGCAAAGCTTACATATTTAAAACAGCGCTTATGCGTAACTTAGAGAAATAAATGAATTTGCACTTTGTTCTTAAATGCGAAACATTTCTTAGATAACTTCGGCGACTTTGAGCGTACTTATCTAGCTATCTATCTAGCCCCTTACGTTTGGATGCTCTCTTGATCACCCCCTTAATTTGGAGTGATCCAAAATTAGCATGGGAGCGTAAGATGGCTTGACAATTATGATGCACTGGTCAAGACATGAATAATGTCCCAATCCCGTCGCCTACATCGTCAAACACTTCCCGCCAGACAGTGGCACATACCCACGGACGGGTATGTGCCACTGGTATGCGTGTATGTTTCACAGGTGATGGACGCTTAGTATCTACCCAGGAACGACGAGAGCACAAATGGGCAATTTTCAAACTTGAGCGTTAAGCAATACCCGATATCGGTACCCTTGACCCAACGAAGGAATAGAATGAGTGTCAGTGTTTAGAAAAACCTGACATATCCAATGGGCATTTAAACACCGATAGACGTCCACTGGACAACCGCCTCCGGATGTCTCGGTCGTCCACTGGTCAACCGCAAATCGCTGATTGGCGTCCAGCGGGCATCCGTAGGACTCTAAGGCGCATAATAATTGGCTATTCAGTGGGAGTCCAGCGTGTGTCCAGGGGCGGATATGCGGATGTTCAACTGATATATAGGCCGTTTTATTGTAATAATGTATGCATGAACTTATCTCTGCTAAATAAGCATTGGGTAAAGACAAAGCATTAGTGGACACCTAGTCGACCATTTATTTTTATTTTTAATGCTTGATTGGTGCAGCTGGTCATGACAGAGGAGGTTCGGTGCAAACCACCGTCATGCAAACACGAGAACAAGCAAAACACAAGTGGTGTTTGTCTTGTATAGTTCACTTTGATGCGGCAAGAAGACATGGCAAACACTATGTTTTATTTGTTTCCGCGTTTGTGTTCGCACCGTACCTGTGCACCAACTGCACAAATCAATCATTATAAATAAAAATGAACATCCAACTATGTGTCCATTAGTGGTCTGTCATTTACCCAATGGATATATGGTAGAGTTTGCACACCACTTCCCATAAAAACTTGCGAACTATTGTAAGACTTCCGTCTTTCCACACGTTTATACATTCATTTATTCATACAAAAGAACTTGTTTTTATTCGTTGCAAACTGCTATATTTAAACTGCGATTATTTGAAAAGCGTTGTAAAGTATGCCACCACATTTTGTTTTTTGTTTAAAAGTCGACATTTGCGTGTACGCATGATAGTCTTCAAACGCATGCTTGATTCATAACAACTGAAAACCAGAAGTCCACAACTCGATCTTATGGAAATGATGATGTCTTGAAAGTGTACTGTATGGTTCCCCGATGCAGCATGAGGACGCAACCTGTATGTCGCCAAGATGTAACGATTTAGCCGCCGACTTTCTGTCTCCTCGTAGCATCTGTCATGTTATGTGTCCCATCTGTGACCATCCTATATGTATTCGATATGAAACCATCCGTAATGTTTCCCAACGGTCATAATTTTGTCACCACGTTTATGTCTACTCAAGTGTGCATATTGTATGTGTCCTATACGTTGCCTACTTTTATGCAGACCAAAAATTAGGCCAATCGATTGCCTGTATGGTGCTTCATAATGGAGAGAGAAATAAATAAAAGGAAAAAACAGGGAAGTTTACCTAGAAGAACTGGTTTGCTACTCTCTACAGGGGTGGGGAAATAAGAGTCGGAAAGAGTAGAAAGATAGATACATAAAATAAATCATATAAAAATTCACAGCACACAAATGCAGGGCGTTCCGATCACAGTCGTTTGGACAAGCCGGTTGAACGAAAGAAGCGCAGGAGCGCCTTCACAGCCTTCTTCTGCGGCATAAAGTCCCGTCGGTAACGCAGGATGCTTTCTTGCGAAAGAGTGTAGTTGTCCAGTTCGTCTTGTGCATTGCAGAGTGACAGTCTCTGCGAGCAGTATTGTGGGCATTCACACAGAATGTGCCAAGTTGTTTCGTCACTGCCGCAATGGTCGCATGCAGCAGTGTCGGCCCTTCCTATGCGGAACACGTACGCATTGGTAAATGCGACACCCAATCATGATTTGGACTGCAAAATAGCGTCTCGTTGGCGAAGTTTTGGAGGAATTCGAAGAATGAGAGTTGGGCCTAAGGTACATAATCGTGCATTAGTGAAGTGTGACTCGTTCCACTGCGACGTGGTGCACTTGGGAGCAAGCATGTGGAGTTTCCATGCAGCGTCCGCTTTGGAGAGCGGAATCAATATTCGATCGCTTTCAGTATGGGAAGAACGGGCAGCTCGATCGGCCCGTGCATTGCCAATCAATTCATAATGACTTGCCATTTAAAGGCTATTTCATGTCCTTTCTGAATAAAATGATGAGTCTTTTCTGCAATCTCGAATACGAGTGGTTCGTACAGGCCGTGGCGTAAAGGTGATAGAAGGGATGGCGGTGCCGCCTTTGAGTTACTGAAAATTGTACATTTTTGTGGCTGTTTATTCCTGATGAATCGGGATGCGGCACGAAGAGCTGTGAGCTGCACTCCGGTTGATGTCGTAAGATGGGAGGTCTTGGATATGCTTGTTGTGTGTTTTATTGTTATAACAAATGATGCCGTTGAACTCTTCTGTAAAATAGAGCTGTCGGTGTATACGTGTATACAGCGTTGGTACGTCTCGTATAACAAGAGCAATATGGCTTATATGTGTCCTGAGTGTCTCAACGTCAACATGTGTCGTTATGAGGTAGTCCCCGGTGAATGCTGTAGAAGCCATCTTAGACGCACTACGAGGCAAGCCGAAGCATATCCGGAATGCCTGGGACTGAACACTCTGTAACGTTTATAGGCTTGTTTTGCTTGCATTGGTCAATGCTGGTAAGCTGTACCGTAGGAAACCGAGGAAAAAAATGGCGGCATATCCACGGAGTGAATGATGGATAGTGGGGCAAAGCATCCGTCCGTCCATTTGTCCTTGCTTCCGTCCATTCATGCATGCATCTGTGTGGCCGCCTGTGCGTCCATCCGCCCGTCCGTTCGTGCGTCCGTCCATGCATCCGCTCCTGCGTCCGTCCAGGCGTCTATCCGTCCGTGCAGCCATCCGTGCGTCCGTCCATGCATCTGTCTGTGTGTCCGTTCGTCCACCTATTCAACACTCTAAGTACCACCATCACGCATCTTTTCATCATATATTCCGCACACAGAAGCACCGCCATCCAGCGGACATTCGAAGGACTGAACGAGAGGAGGCACACGCACACTTTCTCATGGCTTGCGCTTCGTGTCTACTTCCCACCTTTAACCACCTCAAATTCATGGTATATTCTAGTTCACTGTATTCATGGCACTGCGGCCCAGCGCTCACTAAACCTTTCTAAAACCTAGGAGGTTACGCCCAGCGAGTATAACGCAGCAACCCTTTCTTGTCTTCTGTGCGTTGTTGAACAATAAAAAATTTGCAGCGTGCGCCGTAACTAAAAGCCGAATTCTCCTGTTTCTCATACCCCATTCGCAACCATTGGCATGTACATTTAGCACTATCTTTTACTGTTCAACAACGCACAGAAGAAATCTCTCCCCGGCACCACATTGGAGGCCAAAATGTTATACTCATTACACACTACTACAATGGCTACGAGGGACGAACGGGTGCCGCTATAAGGAGCTTCGCCCCTAAAAAGTACCCTGTACAGCTGTAGCATTGCACTAGGTGACATTCCCCAAGTCTTCTGTGCAAAGAACGTCAGTATATTACAGACGTCTATTAACTGTTTTTTCATGCACGAAACGTGATCACTTCATAATAGATTCCTCTCAATTATGACACCAGAAAACTTGTGAGATCCAACGTATGGTACAGTTTGACCATTGATGCTTATGGTGTAATTGATGCTCAGTGATGCTAGATGCTCAGTGAGAGCAGTTAGCGTAAGATTGAACAGCACAGGGCTGAGTACGCCATCCTGGAGGACGCCACGTTGGCTGTAATATGGAGAGGTTAAACCATCTTCAGTGTTTAAAAAGAAGAATCCCATTGATAAATTGCTACGTATCGAGCGATACATTCGACCACCTACTCCTACATCTTTGAAAGCGGTGAGAACTGCGTCATGCGTAACGTTGTCATACGCCCTATTGACGTCTAGGAAAAAAGATGCGTGGAGTCACTTAGGGCCTTTCTCATGTTGTACGTAAGTGACCAGGTCTACTACGTTTTCGATCGATGATCAACCACGCCGAAATCCTGCCATGGCATCTGGGTAGATGTTGTTGCACTCCAAGTACCACTCCAGGCGTCCCAAGATCATTCTCTCCATCACTTTGCCTACAAAACTGGCCAATGCGATCGCGCAATAGGAAAAGAGCTCATACGGTGACTTGCCTGGCTTCAGAAGTGTAACTAGGCGACTTGTCTTACAGCTTGTCGGGAGTGTCCAATCTTGCTAGGATTTGTTGTACATCTCCAGGAGCTGGATTCTCACGCGTTCACCCAGGTGACACAGGGCCTTATGGAAACTCCATCGGGCCTTGGTGCCGACGTGCGTCCACACAAAGCTAGTGCTTCTCTGAGTTCAGCGACAGAAAAAGGCATATCCACGCGGGAATTCAGTGTTTGTGGACAGTTGGACGTTTGAGAAACAGGCTATTTGGCAGTGCGAGTGGCCCAGATAATTTGGCACAGAAGTCTTCTGCCACGTCAATATCACGTCGCTGTTCAGAAAGTGCGAGAGCCCTGAATGGTGACTGCTGAGTGGGTTTCGTGCCGAGACCTCGTATCGTCTGCCACAATTGTGATAAAGGTTATCGTGGGTCAAGCGATTAACAAAAAAGCAGTTCAACGTTGTGACTCGAGTTTATCTATCTGGTACTGAATCTTCTTCTGTATATATCAAGTGACCCTTGAGCCTTCCATCGCCTCCGTGTGTCGGTATCTTCATTCAATCAGCACACCATCGGATTGCTCGAAGTCGTTGTAACTCGATGTCAAATTCCGTGACTTTGGGAGAACATTTGAGAGTACACGTAGTGTCGTGTATTGTGCTTCTGATTATCTCCTCTTTGTCACGGGATCTGTTTGCTTGATATTGCTCTTATTTATGAGACTGAAATTTCCACCAGTCCACTCTTTGAATGCTATCGCGTATCTTAGCATTGGACAATGGCAGGACCGGTGCCGTGGCAACGCCGGTGTGACGTCGTAGGGGACGCGACGAAATGTTTGCCGGTGAGCATGCGCACCGCGTCACGTCAAAATCTATTGGCGCCTTGACTGAGGCATGTAGTCATCTTCTCACATGACACGCATCTCATGATTATCATGTTTCTACCAGTCACCTACCTTCGTCATCCATTGACGCCACGTAATACCAAATTTGACATATGTGAAGCTAGCAAAATGGCCGCGAGCGCATCATGAGTGTGACTTGTAGTCATGTTGTTACATGACACGCATGTCGTGATTATCTTGTTTGATTGTGCCATTTACCTATGTCGTCCGTTCGTGTCACGTAATACCGAGTCTGGTACATGTGAAGCTAGCGAAACGGCCGAGAGCGCCTCATGAGCGTAGCATGTCATGTTGTTACATGGCACGCATCTAAAGTTTAGCATGCTTGCACCAGTATCATACCTTCGTCATCCATTCAAGTTCCGTAATACCAAATTTGGTATAAGTGAAGCTAGCTAAACAGCCGCCAGCGCATCACGAGCGCGGCACGTAGTCATATTGTTACATGACACGCATCCCATGATTACATTTTTGCACCATTCACATACCTTCGTCATCCATTCACGTACTGTAATACCAAAGTTGGTATAAATGACGATAGCGAAACGGCCGCGAGCGCATCATAAGCCTAACATGTAGACATGCTGTTACAAGACACGCACGTCATGATTTTCCTGTTGGGGTCTGTCGCTTGTGTTCGCCATGCAATCATGACATGCCATACCAGTTTTCCAACATGCCATGTGAACGAAACCACCACAATAGCTGCAGGACCTTGAAATGTAAATAATGACATTTATGACACACATATCATGAATTTCATGTTATTACTAGCCAAGTTTCTTCTTCATACAGTCATGTTATGCCATACTAAGTTTGGTATCGATGCCATTATCCAAACGACCAGGAGAGCTAAAAGTCGTAGGTGGCTAGATAGATAGATAGATAGATAGATAGATAGATAGATAGATAGATAGATAGATAGATAGATACGCTCAAAGTCACCGAAGTTCGCGATGAAATGCTTCGCATTTATTATTTGGTCCAAAGCAGCGGTAATACGCCCTAAGGCTCAGAAGCTGGCGTATATCATGCTTTGTCTTTGGTATCGGACAGAGCAATTGCAATAGCCTTCTCAAGGTCGGGATGAACGCCGCTTCTGATGACAATATGGCCAAAGATTTTGAGTTCCTGAATCCAAAATGACACTTTTCCTGTTTCAGAGGCACGCTGCCGGTGCGAAAATCCACAAGGAGCACCTAAAGATTGTTACGAGTGATTGTGTTTATCTACAGATGAGGTGAATGGCGTTGGTAAAGAGCAGCGAACTCCTGTGACAGGCCTAGTGTGGTTCACCCACCCACATAGTCCAAGCGCCCGCTCCACTACTGTTTTTCTTCCACGCCCCTTACGCTCGCGCATCTTCGTTGCATTTCATCCGGTAGCAGACGAAGCTCGCCGAGCGAGTTAAATATGATTATGATGGTACTGTTTGAGGCGGGCTATGTGAACAATTTGCGTAACGCGCGAACGCCGGTTATTGGCTGTGACTCGGGCGATAACGTAATTCACAGCACTTAGGCGAGTGACTATCACGAATGGGCCGGAAAAGTTTGCTAGAAACTTCCGGTACATTCCTTTTCTACGAACAGGAGTCCACAGCCAAACGTAGTAGCCAGGAGAAAACTCTACGGGTATATACTCGGCATCGTATATAGCGACTCTTGCTGTAATCTTGAGAAGACAATGTTCGAAGGCGCGCTAGTTGACGTTCTTCTTCAGGACGACAAAACGGCTTGAGCGTTGGAAAGATCTTCCTCATGCGAGAAAGGTAAGAGAGTGTCCAGAAAGCTCCGTTGATTTCGTGCGTGAAGCAGAAAGAAGGGCGGATGTCCAGCAACTTTATGGTTGGCGGTGTTATATGCGTAACAAACGGTAACACGGCGTCCCAGTTCCTGTGGTCAGCATCACCGTACATCGATAGCGTATTCGTAAGAGCTCAATGCATTTTCTCAGTGAGGCCGTTAGTTCGCGGATGGTAAGGGTTGCGGTGGCGATAAGAGGAGCCACAGAGGCGCAAAAATGTTTTAACAACATCGGCGATGAATTGCCATCCACGGTCACTGATGACAACCCGTGGAGCAGCGTGACGCCGTATGACCCGTTTTAACAGGATAGAGGAAACAGCGGCTGCTGTGGCCGATGTTAGTACGTTCGTTTCCGTATAACGGGTTAAATATTCCACGCACACTATAACATATCGGTGGCTAGATAGGGTGTTAGGAAGGTGTCCGAGCAAGTGGATGCCGACTTTTTCAAAAGGGCATGTCGGTGGATAGATGGGCTGCAAATAACATGCTGGAGCAGGGGTGGATTGCTCGTGGCGCTGACATATAGCGCAGCTGGCAACGTACTGTTTTATGGTCTTCCTCATTTTCGGCCACTAGAACATCTCACGTAGTAGATATAGCGTACGTGAGAAACTGAGATGACTGGATGTTATACCATCATGCATTGAACGAAGAACGACTTGGCGCAAGATTTCCGGCACCACTAGAAGCAACCAGAGGCCGTCGGCGGAATAGTTTCTTTTGTACAGCAAGCCATTTGAAATTGTGAAGTGCTTGTCAGCGGAGTTATGTGCAGCTTTGAGTATGGCTTTCAGGGTAAGGTCGTGTTGATGCTCACGTTTGAAGCTGCTGGTATCTGGGAAGTCGGACGAGACAAACAAAATTGTCATCAATGTCCACGTAGTCAGCGTTGGTGTGTACTGAAGAAATGCGGGATAAGCAGTCGGCATCTATGTGACATCGTCCACTCTTATAAGTCACAGAAAAGCTGTACTCTTGGACGCGCAATGCCCAACGATCCAGCCAGCCAGACGGGTCACAAAGTACCACAAGCCAGCATAGTGAATAATGCTCGGTCACTATTGTGAACTCGAGGCCATGTAGATACGGTTGGGACTTTTGAATGGCTAAGACGACTGCTAAGCACTCGAGCTCGGTGACGGTGTAGTTCTTCTCTGCTCTGGTCAGTGTCCGACTGGCATATGCTATGACGTGCTGACGGCTGTTGCAGAGTTGGACCAGCACAGCACCAATACCTAGTTCACTAGCATCAGCATGAAGTTCAGTCGTAGCGTCAGGACTGAAATGCTTCAGGATGGGTCCCGAAGCCAATAAAGACTTCAACTGTTGAAATGCAGCCTCAAATTTATCATCCCACAAGTACGGTGTGTCTTTATGAAGAAGGGAAGTCAGTGGGGAGGCAAGTTGTGCGAAGTTATGAATAATGAGGCAGAAATCTGAGCACAGATCCAGAAAACTTCGCAAGTCCTTCACTGTTCGTGGTTGCTCGAAGTTGCGAACCACTGTGGTCTTCTGTGGCTCTGGTCATACGCCTTCTTTATCCACGGGAAAGCCTAATACGAGGGCTTGACGTTCTTCAAAATGGTACTTCTTTGAGTTTAAAACAAGGCTAGATTCACGTAAGCATTCAAACAAAAGTGACAAGCGGTGGTGATACTCTTGAAAAGTCTCTCCGTTGATAATCACTTCATTTAAATAGCACATGCAAATTTCCCATTTTAGTCCACGGAGTACTGTATCCATAAATCTTTGGAATGCCGCTGGCGCATTGCACAAACCAATGCACGTAACGTTAAGACCGTCTGGTGTTACGAAGGCCGCCTTCTCTTTATCTGAGGGATGCATAGAAATTTTCCAATACCTAGAACGCAAGTCAACAGAAGAAAAATAGGAGGCAGAATGCAGGCAGTCCACGGCGTCATCTATACGTGGCAAAGGGTCTTTTTTGTGATGACATTTAGGTGACGATAGTCTACGCAGAATCTCCATGAGTTATCCTTCTTCCTGACTAGAATGACAGGAGTCGCCAACTGACTACACTATTCTTTTATGACACCCTTTAGTATGTCTTCAACTTGCTCAGCGATGGCTTTCCTTTCGGAAGGCGGTACGCGATAGGGCTTCTGACGTATTGGTGGTGCTTGGCCTGTATAGATGCGGTGTTGTGTACGCGAAGACGGTGGCGTAACGCTAGATATCTCGTCTTGGGTAAAGTCAAAGACTGAGGCGTAGCCTGTGATCACCTCCTGCAGCAGAGACCGTTCAGTTGAAGGAAATGACTTGTTGATCATATGGTAAATGCTGGCAGAATAGTCGGGGTACGAATTGGCGTGAGGTTTCTTTACATCCGCCGACAGTTCAAGTGAGCGTATGGTAAGAGTACTTTGCTCTTGAAAGCTTGCCAATTCAAGTCCTACAGGCAGATATATGGGCTGCGCGGAAATGTTCACAGTCCACAAATCGGCACAACCATCGACGGTGTGCACGTGGCAATGAGACACAATAAGGTTTTTCTGAAATTCGTTACTGAATTTCGGCTCGGCTAAATCATAGTAAAAACCCACAATAAAAGCGAAGAGTTTACACGCACAAACATTGCGGTATGCGGTGCCAATCAGGCGTCTTGAGACACGGAAAACATGTCCGAGCGGTCATCGACGGTATCTTCTGTCAATGGAGAAGGCAACACGGTACAAAAAATAATCCCACTGAAACGGGTTGTTGAACAGTCAGGAGTTGACTCGGCGAAAGAGAGCTTTATTTAGCGCAAGGGCTAACTGAACGCAAACCTGCGATCACAGCAAGTCTTCTTCCTTTTCTATACTCGAGCTCCATGCCCACTGCCCTCGTTACATTCACCCCCGGGCGATAAGGGAGCCATCCTGGCGACCTAAGGACAGGTGTACACAGAAGGGTCATGGTATGGCTTGAGCCGAGAGATGAGTACGATTTGTTGTCCCCGACGGCGCTTGTCCGGAGATGCATCCAGTGGCTCAACAAGGTAGTTGACAGGGGATGTTTGGCGTAGAACTCGATAATGGTCATGATACCTGGACGAAAGCTTGTGGGAGAGTCCTGGAGGAGTAGAAAAAATCCATAGCCACACCAATGAGCTCGGAGCAAAGCTCATAGGCGTGGTTGACGGGTCGTGGCGATGTTTTTGGCGCGTCTGGTCATGTGACGTGAACGCACGAGCAAGCTTCCGACATTCTTCAGCGTGTGCTGCTGCTCGAGAAACGGTAGTCATCTCTGAAGGGTCCGGTCGATAAGGAAGAATGGTATCCATTGTTGATGATGGCTCGCGTCTCTAAAGAAGGAAGAAAGGTGAAAATCCAGTGGTGCTTTGCGTTGCAGTGTTGTAAGCATATGTCACGAAAGGCAGTAAGCTATCCCAATTTGACTGGTCGGATGAAGCGTACATGGCCAGCATATCCCCAAGTGTACGAATAAAATGCTCTGTCATCCCATTAGTTTGCGGGTGATAGGCTGTGCTAGTGCGGGGTATGATGCGACACTCGCTCAATAACGCTTTGAGGGCATCGCAGAGAAAAACGCGGCCGCGGTCGCTTAGTAACTCCCGAGGTGCTCCACCCCTTAAAACCAGGTTTTGCAGTATAAAACATGCAACGTCTTTTGCGGTAGCAGAAGGTAACGCAGCTGTTTCAGCGCACCGCGTTAGGTGGTCGATAGCGACAATGACCCAGCGGTTGCTACTTGAAGTATAGGGAAGCGGACCGTAAAGGTCGATTCCGACACGATCGAAAGCTCGTGCTGGACAAGGCAACGGCTGCAAGGGACCTGTAGCATGTTGAGCGGGCATTTTTCGTAGCTGGCATGTAACGCAAGACTTCCCGTAACGGCGAACGAAACGGTACATACAGCGCCAGTAGTACCACAGCTGCAAGCGAGTGTATGTTTTTAACACACCAGCGTGGCCACATTGCGGATCATCGTGGAACGTGGCGCAGATGTCAGAGCGCAGATGTCGGGGAATGACGAGCAACCACTTACGGCCGATCGAGCGGTAGTTTCGGCGGTAAAGCAGGTTATCCCGAATAGCGAAGTGTCCTGCTTGACGGCGAAGCATCCTGGAAACTGGAGCGGGCGTCTGGTTTGAGAGAAAGCCCAAAAGAGAAGGAATCCAAGCATCTTTGCGTTGCTCGGAAGGCATGTCCGAAATACTGATGGCCAAGGCAGCAGGCAGCACTGGTGGAGATTGGCGAGCCGACAGGCTCTGAAGCCAATGGCGAACGTGATAGGGCATCGGCGTCGGAATGCTTCCGGCCAGAATGGTAGATAACACGGATATCGAACTCCTGTAACTGCAATGCCCAACGAGCGAGCCGACCATTAGGATCTTTTAGGGAAGATAACCAGCAGAGCGCATGGTGGTCTGTTACAATATCAAACGGACGTCCATATAAATAAGGCCGAAATTTTCCGATTGCCAAAATAATGGTGAGGCACTCCTTTTCAGTTACACTGTAATTCTTCTCGGCTTTACTGTGGGTGCGGCTGGCACAGGCAACGACGTACTCGTCAAAGCCATCCTTGCGTTGGGCCAGTATGGCCCCTAGCCCGAAACCACTAGCGTCTGTATGAAGCTCCGTTGGAGCAGACGGATCGAAATGTCGGAGTATGGGAGGCGTGGTGAGGAGCCGATGGAGTTCCTGAAATGCATCATCACATGCCTGCGACCACGCTGACAAATCAGAACTTCCGGCAAGAAGATTGGTCAAGGGGGCGATAATGGAGGCGAAATTGCGGACGTAACGCCGGAAGTACACTCTAAGCCGAAAAAGACTAAAGTGGGGTATGCCATTGGTTCTTTAGGGGTCTAAATGCGCTGCCACAGATTTTGAACCAATTTTGGACTAACTGCGGGAGTAACTGCAAGGGCTCAACTGTTACCCCAAGCACTTACTCCACTTGGTTTAAATGTTGGCCCCAGTAGAATGCTCCAGCGGGACTAACAGTTGAACCGTCTGGACCAATGGCAAAAAAATGGCGACACAGCGTTTGTGCAGTATATTTTATGTTTTCCAATTTAATGAGCACTGAAGATCATAGTATGTTATTCATGCAACACACACACACACACACACACACACACATACATACGCAGTATTTTTTCAAAGTAAAACACCGCAAACACGGACTGCCCGCGCTGTACTACAGAGAACAGACTCTCGGGTATATATAGCACAGTATTTTGACCTCCCATCTAGTGCCAGTGGGCGACTTTTACTCGGCTTAAGAAAACAATAAATATTGACACCGTAACGCGAAAATTTACATGGGCTTATTCGTAGCACCGATGCGCATCGATCTTTTAATATGGATCCATCTAATCTTCAACATGCCTCCAGCCCGAGAATACGAATTATCAGCTGGTATTCGATCATGTCGGCCGAACCAGCGTTCGCAGTGCTGGCGCACGAGTCCGCAAACACAAACATAGCAGCGGCGCTTGTGCGGGAAAGCCGGCGAAGCAGCCGCAGGCGCCCCGCCGATGCCATACCGTGTCGGCTTGCCGACGGCGTCGCTAGGCTTACGACGAGTACGGCTAAACGACCGCCGGCGATCGCAACATGCGGCTCGCGTGAAATTTTCGTCGTCGTTATTTTATAGTCACAAATGAACAATAGGCAAGTGCCCCATGTTCGCTGTGTCTTACGGAGTGACGTAAATATCTGTATACTTACAGCGACGAGACCGTTCGCAGGCACGGTTCTTTCATCGTGCTGGTAAGGCACAACCTGTGTACTGCTGGCCGCACGATTAGTCGTATCCGCGATCACCTACACGTTGGATTTTTGATAACGATTGTCGCATGGATAAAAAGACATAAGTTTGCCTGAGCTACTATTTTTGTGAACTTGTACGCGACGTTTCCTTCGCTTGTGCCGGCAATGCATTCACACCGGCAGCCCGCTTGATACCGATGACGTACGAAGCCTACTTTTCCTATCTATCGCTTTGAACTTGTGGTCACTGTGTGGGTACACGACCGCTGATGAACAGCTTACCTCTATTAGCATTGTCAGTGTTCACCGTAGTTCGAACTTATTCAGCACATTAAAGCGAGTTCTCGGCATTGCCCGTGTTTGCGGAGACTTTCACTTGGCTTCGGCTCGCCCGTGCCGGCATGGTGGAAACGCGAGGGCACTTGCTGTGTGCACTGACAGCGTGTTGTACTACTTTCCTCTAATAACATCTTCTATTCGTTTCATAGTGCTTCACTTTCACAGTGGCGTATAGCCTATTTAACTTGTTTTCATGATCGCCGACCACGCTGAGCATTGCAGTGCAGCATCGACAGGAGGCGATCGCGGCGCACTTGACCTCCCCGTTGGTCCCTTCATTGCCGGGCGTTTGCGCAAGACACGCATTGTCACACATTTAGTCCTTGTTGGACGAACCGTTCGTCCATTGGTTTAACGACTGCAGTTAGTCCAACTTTGCCGAATTTCGGCTTAGAGTGTACGAACATAGGCCGATGAAGCTTCGAAGCTCTTTGATGGTGGTTGGTTTTGGGAACGCCGCCACTGCATTAAGTTTTGTAGGGTCCGGGAGAATGCCGTCCTTAGAAACCACATGGCCGAGGATTACAAGCTTGCGAGCGCCGAAGTTGCATTTCTTCAAGTTAAGTTCAATTCCCGCCGTGGAAAGGCACGTAAGAACTTGCTCGAGGCGGCTGAGGTGGGTCGCAAAGTCGCTTGAAAATACCACAATGTCGTCCAAATAACAGAGGCACGTCTTCCATTTCAGAACTCGCAAGATGGTATCCATCATCCTTTCGAAAGTGGCAGGCGCATTGTAGAGGCCAAAGGGCATAACGGTGATTTCATATAGTCCATCCGGTGTTACAAAGGCTGTCTTCGGGCGGTCTCCCTCTGCCATGGGCACCTGCCAGTAGCCGGAGCGTAAATCTAACGAAGAAAAGAACTCTGCTCCTTGTAGGCAGTCCAAAGCATCATCGATGCGCGGCAGAGGGTATACGTCTTTGCGCGTTATCTTGTTGAGTCGGCGGTAGTCAATGCAGAACCGGATGGATCCGTCTTTTTTCTTGACGAGAACAACCGGTGAAGTCCAGGGACTGTTGGAGGGCTCGATGATGCCACCTTTCAACATGTCGTCCACTTGTTCGTCGATGACACGGCCTTCAGCAGATGACACACGGTACGGACGCTGTCTTAGCGGGGCTTGTTGACCGGTGTCAATACGGTGAACGACCGCAGAGGTTCGGCCTAAGCCTGACTGGTAACAATCGAGTGAAGAGCGAAAGCGGAGTAGAAGATTTATAATCTCTTGGCGCTGAGTTGGTGCGAGCTCAGAGTCGATGGCATCCGAGAATGCGTCCAGAACATCATTAGGCGCGTTGGTAGGAGGGACAGCACAAATTGGGAGCGAAACCGTAGGATCGGGTATAGTAGCCGGAAGAATGCACTCGTAAGGTTCGTAGCTTCCCAGGCATTCTCCACGTAGTAGGGATGACGGGCTGTCCGAGGTATTGCACACACAAATGGCAGCGTGACCGTTGCGAAAAACGACGACGGCAAACGGAAGCATGAAATTGCGACAGCACGCAGATGTGACCGATGGCATAAACAACACAGGCGACTTCGGAGAGGAGGCACACGACACCGAGACAACAACAGCTGAGAAAGGCGCAATGTAAACGTCAGAAGCAGCAAACACTCTACACGAAGCGCCATCGTCGGAGTCATGCACGGCACAGATAACGCGAGTTCAGAACGAGCACAGTCGACCAAAGCAGAATTTGACGAAAGAAAGTCCCACCCAAGGATAACGTCGTGCGAAGAATGGAATGAAACTACAAATGTGACGACGTACATCGCACCTTTAATGACGGCTCGTGCAGTGCACAAAGCTGAACGCTGAATATGATGGGACGTAGTGGTCTGCAAAGATAGGTCGGTAAGTTGAGTGGTCACTTTCTTCAAGTTTCGGCACAGTTTCTCGCTATTTACAGATACGGCAGCTCCAGTGTCGACAAGTCCGTGCACCTTAATGCCATCAATATAGAGCTCGATTTCGTTCGGGGGACAACAGTAAGGTCTTGAAATTTTCGCTGCCAACACAGTTCTTACCTCTGGAACTGCGCCCGTCAGTTTTCCCCTCGCGGTGGGCTGTTGCGACGTAACATTGGAGAAATAGATCGACGACGAGGAGAAGGTGAACGGCTTGAACCGGATGGTCAGCGACCGGGACGTACGTCTAGAGGTGGATTGGAAGGAACGGGATATCGTGGCTGAGTGGGCATGGTGGGTATGTAATGTGAGGCCCCTGCAATGTCTAGAGAAGGGAAGCTGCGACGACGGCAGTGACGAGGTACGTGGCCTGGGATGCCACATGAAAAACATATCGGCCGATTACCTGGAGTGCGCCATTGGCTGACGGTAGGGGCACTGTTTGCTGAATAAGGTACCGTAAATTGTCGTGCAGGCGGCGGCGTCATATAAACGTTCTGAGCTGTTTCGTATACAGCCGGAGACGGGACGGTCAGCGAGCGGGCAAGTGGCGTAGGCGAATAAACGTGGCGAGTAGCTTCGTAGATGGCTGGAGATGCTGGCGCACGTGGCCGAGCAACTGCGGCTGCATACGTTAGTGGTGCGGTAACAGTTGGTGGAGCCTGAGCTGGCGGCAATGCTTCGGCAACTTGCGACTGAATGACCTGGCGAAGCGAAGGCGACAAGGGTGCCATCGGCTCGGTAGTTCTTCTGATTATAGATAGCTGCCGGGCGACCTCTTCGCGTATGAATTGCTTTATGAGTGGCATCAACGCAGAGTGTCAGTAGGGTCATGGTGATAGTCGAGGGATGAGATGTCCGTGGTGTCTTGAGCAGTGCAAGGTGTAGAAGCGCTCTGCCTACACAGCTCATCATAGCTTTGGCAGAGCTGAATCACCTCGGCGACCGTCTGGGGACTCTTCGCAGCAAGCATTTGGAATGCACCGTCGTCGATTCCTTTCATGATGTTTTTTATCTTGCCTGCCTCATCCAGAGTCGCGTTGACGAGCTTGCAGAGAACGAGCACATCTTCGATGTAGCCCGTGAAAGTTTCATCTGCTCTCTGTACTCTGCCCCGCAAGCGCTGTTCGGCACGAAGGCGGCGGACAGCAGGACGGCCAAAGACTTCTGAGATGGTTTTAGCCAATTCCGACCAGGTACTGAAATCACTTTGATGATTCCTGTACCATAGTTTTGCCACGTCGGTCAGGTAAAAACTCACATTTGTGAGTTTATCGGCTGCGTTCCACTTATTGTATGCGCTCACCAGTTCATACTCGGCAATCCAGTTGTCCACATCTTGGTCCTTTATGCCACCAAATATGGGGGGGGGGGTCGCGCTGCCGGAGAGCGCCAGCGCAGAAGACAGGCACAGGTGCGAGATCTGGAGTAGCGGCCTGAGACGGCCCCTGATCAGTCATTGTAGAAGGTCGTTGGAGTGTGCGGCTGCGAAGCTCCAGGGTGAGGACCAGATGTATCCCAGCACTTCCACCACTTGAAACGGGTTGTTGAACAATCAGGAGTTGACTCGGGGAACGAGAGCTTTATTTAGCGCAAGGGCTAACTGAACGCAATCCTGCGATCACAGCAAGTCTTCTTCCTTTTCTATACTCGAGCTTCATGCCCACTGCCCTCGTTACACCACCGCTACCACAATCTAGAGTGGCACCACATTCACGCAAAAAATCTATACCTAGAATGACGTCGTGGACCGCACGTGCAAGCACCGTTAGTTCAGCTCTGAACGTTCGATTTCCTACAGAAAGTAAAAAAGAACAAACACCGACCGGGCTCAACGTTTCTCCCCCTAGGCCGCGGAACATAGCACTCTGATTCCAAGCAAACATTACTTTCGTCCCAAGGCGATTTTTAAAAGACATGCTCAGTATGGAAACTGCAGAACCGGTATCAACTAAGGCAACAGTACTCCCATTGCTTACAAAAACACTCACTTTTTTCTCAACGAATTCAATACAAGGGGGTCTTGCGGAAGATTACTTTGTGGCCTCGCCCTCATCGGTCGCACCAGTTAGTTTCCCAGTGGTGGTGGCGTCCCCGAGCGGCGACGTGGGGCCGGGGAGTGATTGTCGGCGTGCGGGTGGTGGGGTAACGCTGCGATCGGAGCGAGGCGAGCGAGCACGTGCTGCGTGTTGCCGTTGGAAAGAGCTCTGAAATGGTCGAGACTCGCCAGCAGGCACATAGGGCGTGTACACGTTGAATCGTGCAGCTCGCTGCTGGCGGTGGCAGCAGTACCTAGTGATGTGTCCAGGTAGCCTGGTGTTGTAGCAAGTACGAGTGTCGCATCTAGTCGCACCCGGTGAAGTAGACCTCGTTGGTTGATTAAAGCCGGGCGATGGCGGCTGAGGAGTAAATCGCCTTGATGCAGCTTGCCTGCGTTCCTGGGTTTCGAGCGAGCGTTCACTCCTTTGTTCGTACCGATCGGTGTAATTCGGGTGAGGCTCAAAGTAGCTCTGACGCATCGGTCGTTGGTCGAATACACATTGATGGCAGACACCGGCGGTGTCCCCAGCTTCCAGTTAAGCAAGCTGTTCCTTCACCACTCGTCTTATAATCGAAGAGATGTCGTCCTGCGATGGAAGGTTGACGCTTGCAATCATGGGCACATTGTCAAGACGTCCAAATTTCGGCAGGATTCTCCTCCTCCTCAGCGCTTCGAACGCTCCGTAGTGTTTCCTTAGGTCTGAAGGTGTATGTAGGTCTCCCTTAGTGATAAGAAATTTGTACACGTCTTCCGCGATTTCTTTGAGCAGATGACCTACCTTATCTTTGTCAGACATGGTGTCACTTGGTGGAGGTCACTACTTGGTGGAGGTCACTAATGTGCACGTGCCATAATCACGATTAGCTCAAACATTGCCTTGTGAATAAAATTAGTATGACACATCTTTCGAATAAGGGCTGGTTCAATGCCTAAGATAACTCTACATTATGTAAAAAAGCTCTTCACTTTGCAGCTGCTTAATAATTAAAACTGTTTGCGAACGTATACTTTCAACACTAACACTTTGGTGCATTTACTTATAAAATATGTATGCCGGTACACACCCACCAAAGTGCGCAAATACACACTCGCGTATAGAGACTCATGCGCACCCGGACACTAGCATTTCTTTCATTGTGGCCAGATATTTTCCACCATGTGAAAATAATATGAGTGTAATATATTATTAAGATAATTATTATTATTCTTTTTATTGTTGTTGTTGTTATTATATTTCGAAAAACGTGCAACATTTCAATTCCATACACTGTCCATACTGTGTCATTATGCAAGGTTTATGAGATCAATGATCTTGGTGTTGTTTTGACAGCAGGCTAAATTTTTCTTTTTCCATTAAATGTGCTGCCATGCGAGGTTTTAGTTCTCTCCCTGATGGCAGAATATCTCTCTAGTATCCGGTTCTCCTACAGCCTTCTACAAATGGTACACCGTGATATGTCATGCTCAACTTGAGTACATATGAATACCTAATCTGGAATGGCGTTGCTAAGCCCAGCAGTAACGCCACTGAGTGAGTTCAGAAAAAAATCATACAAATTTACCCCCATATTCTCGCTATGATCTTTTCAGCACTGCCACAGAATTGTTTTTCCCACAAATTAACGGCCGACAAAATCGCAGTGAGCTGTTATTTCTTTACAAGCTAGTTCAGGGTGAGATATTCTGCCCTCTCGGTTGTAATAATTTTCAAATTCTGCGTAAGTTATCCAGAGAGAATCTACCATTGCATGTGCCTCCCAGCTTCTTCCAACACTCTATGCTTTACAGATTACCGAGTCTCTCTAGCGTCAACGTTATTGATTCGTTGAGTTTTCCATAGTGTACAGTCATTTTTTAATCAGTAAGGGCTACCCTGTCCTAACGTAGATTTGCACATGCATATATTCTTCTGTTTTTTATTTTTCAGGAAGCCTTCCGCACGGTTGTGTATATTCCACATTATTTTTCAGTCCCATTCCAAGCATATCTTTTTTTTTGTTTGTCGCTCCCATTGTGCATTGGTTTGTTTTCGACTGCACGTTTTGCTCTTTTTATTGATTTGCTTTTCTTTGGACAGTCTGTAATGTATTGTTTCTCATTTTTGTTTTATTTTCGTGCGCGCCAGCACAAAAGACCCTATGGTGGTTTCTGGATACGTTAAAAATCAATGATTGATGATTGGTTGATTGAACATTATTATTATATTTAAAACTTTTGTGAAATAAGATGAAAATCTGGCTTGAACGGTTCATGATAGCCAACGTACACGAAGCAGTGATTTCAGCTTCACCGAATGCCTGTCTCAAAGGTCATGCACCTGCAGATATCTGGGCCTGCGGGGGGGGGGGGGAGTTGAGCTACATTGCCCCAAAAACCTCCCCTTAGTGCACTGCAGCTGTTTGCAAGTTTGCAACGGGTGCGCAGTAAAGAATACAAAAAAAGCGGCAGTCGTAGGGGTAGAAAATTCGAAGAACGTTGTTCAAACAAGTGCGCGTAGGTGCCTTCTAGCCCCTCTCCTTTATCTTCATCTTTATCTGTCACATTTCATCTGCCCTGTCATCTTCTCTCTTCCGTTTACTTCCAAATTTCCTGGCGGCGAGGGTTAACCTGGTGTAGTTATCCAGCCTAGGATAATTATAACAGGTTATAGCGGCGATGTATGGCTGGTGTCTCCAAGTGTTTGCTTTCAACCTTGTAGCGTCCCCATGTTGGGCTCGGTGGTGGGTGGCCACCATCGCCACGGAACTTTATAGTATTTTTATGGCAAAAGCTTTTGCCCCCCTTTTGATCGCTCCCTAAAAAGGTGGCGCACCGAAAACACTTTCCTGCCTAACACACCAAAGCCGAGATTCCCAAAGTGCCATGTTATTCACAGTCAAAACGAAAAGAAGACAGTCCGAGCCATTTCACCTTTCCTCGTTTCCGAAACTCTCACAGAAGCAATAGGCAATAATCCCAGGTTATAAAGTGACAAAGATGGGAAGGGGCGATCTTCTTCTGGATGTTGGTAACAATGCTGAGTATGAGAAGCTGTCTTAGCTTGTAGCGTTTGGGAAAACCCCTGTTTCGGTGGGCACACACAGGTCCATGAACACTGTCCGTGGCGTAATTTCTGATGATGATCTGACTGAGCTTTCTGAAAGTGAGCTGCTCAAAGGTTGGCAGGACCAGAACGTGGTCAAAGTCCAACGAATAACAATAAGGCGTAACAACAAATTCACCCCTATAAAACACGTAATAATCACCTTCGGAACAAGTGACCTACCAGAATCAATTAAAACCGGCTATTGTAAGCTCCGTGTAAGACCATACATCCCAAACCTCATCGATATTTCAAGTGTCAACATTCGGTCATGGATCGCAGAGTTGCAGAGGGTGTGCCACTTGCGCAAAGTGCGCATCCATTCAACACATATCGGACAACTGCACCTCAAAAACAACTCATTGTTCGAACTGTGAAAGAGATCAGGCGTCCTACTCACGATCATGCCCCGCACTGAAAAATAGAAACAAATAGTAGAACTTAAGGTCAAATTCAATCTCTCATTCCATGAAACCAGCCAACGTTTTGCACTACACAATCCATCTTATCCCTCCTTCGCAGATGTGACGCACCGGGGCGCCAAGCCACATGTCTCTGCACCCGCGAATGTCACACAGTGTGTAGCCGCTATCGTGCCACCAGCGCCCCCGGATGGAGCAGCCTGTACTGCTCCGCCAAGTGAGAAACAGGGCCGGCAGACCACCGCGTTTGCTGAACCTCGGACCACTGCAAGCACAGTTAAGTCCGAAAGTTCTGTGAAGTGCCTGCTGAGCAGGCACCATCCACGACCTCACTAGAGGTGATGGATACAAGTCCCACTCCTCCGGTGCCTCAGACGCCGAAGGATAGGCGCAACTCCTTGGAGCGAGCCAAATAAGAAAACCCTGAATTACAGGTCCCCCAAATAGCCCTGTAACCTAACGCAACACTTTTGAACACACAGCACCACACAAAAATAAAATGACACAAATACTCCAGTGGAAGGTCAGAGAACTGCTGAGAAACCTCGACGATATTCAGGAACCTTTATACATACACCTAAGGTGCTGTGCGTTCAAGAGACACACCTGAAACCTAAACACACCAACGTTTTACATCATTACGTTATTTTTCTGAAGGACCGGAATGATACCATTGTGCGAACCTGTGGTGTTGCCATTATAGTCAATCAAGGGATTGCATGCACACACCTACCACTACAAACATCCCTTGAAGCGGTGGCTGTTCGAACAGTGCTTTTGAATAAGCTCGGCACCATCTGCTCTCTCTACATACCTCCACAACACCGTCTTGAAAAGCATGAATACCAGTTCCTCATATACAAACTTCCAGAACCCTACCTTGTCTTAGGGGATTTGAATACACATAGTAGCCTCTGGGGTGACGCTCGCTGCGATGCGCGAGGTCGCCTGACTGAACAGTTCCTTTTTTACTTCCGATGCGTGCCTCCTGAATCAGAAAGAGCCAACATATTACAACATCGCTAACAATACGTACTCAACAATAGACCTCAGCTTAACATCCCCATTAATTCTGCCTGTACGTAAATGGGAAATCATTAATAATCCATGCGGTATGGACAATTTTCCTATCGTTATCCGCACATCAGTAACAAATACATGTCTTGCACAAGTTGCCGAATGGCTCACCCACAAAGCCGATTGGGAAAAGTGTCAAAACTGACTGTATTACCCAGGACTGACATGGTGGCGTTAAGCATAGAGGATGCTGTGTGCTACTTTACAGCTTTCTTGGTTGATGCAGCAACAAAATGTATTCCTCAAACTTGTGGACCGTCAGGAAAACGCCGAGTCCGAGTCCCATGGTAGAATAATGAGTGCCGTGATGCGCGAAAAAAAAAAAACAAAATAAGGAATGGAAGTTGTTTAGAGACTCACTGACTGCCGAGAATCTTGTAAACCTTAAGAACGTCAAGTCGCAAGGAAGGAGGACGCGTCGCCAAGTGAGAAGGGAAGTTGGCACAAATTTTATCAGGCAGTAATTTATACACAGATGAGGCGAGAGTCTGAAGCATGGTTGATAAGGTGGCAGGACGAAAAGCACATTCACTTCCTCTGGTGAACACACAAGGCGAGAGTTTGGAAGACCAGGCTAACACTCTCGGAGCGCGCTTCAAACAGGTCTCCAGCTCATCACACTATAGTGAAGCGTTCCGACGTTACAAAACCCAACTAAAAAACAGAGATTAGAGCGCAAGTCCACAACACATGAGGCATACAATGAATCTTTCTGTTTTGCTGAACTACAAGCCTCACTTACATGCTGCAATAAATTTACCCCAGGCCCGGACCGTGTGGCATATGAAATGTTAAAACACCTGCCCACTGAAACCCAGAAAGCTCACTTCTCTCTGTATCATGCGATCTGGTCTTCCGACGAGCTACCATCAGCCTGGAAGGAAGCTATCGTTATCCCAATTCTAAAACAAGGCAAGGACCCGGCCTCAGTTTCCAGCTACAGGCCAATAGTGTTTACCAGCTGTCTTTGCGAGGTCTTTGAGAAAATGATTAACAGGCGCCTGATGCACTTCCTTGAAATGAATGGCCTACTTGACCCATACCAGTGTGGGTTTCGAGAGGTTCGGTCCACCACTGACCGCCTTGTCCGTATCGAGGCACAAATTTGTGACTTTTTTGCTCATAAGCATTTTTTTTCTGTTCCTCAATATGGGAAAGGCATATGACACTACATGGCGCTTTGGCATATTGCGAGACCTGTCACATTTAGGTGTGCGGGGTAGAATGCTGATAATTATCGAAAGCTACCTGTCCAACCATACATTCCGTGTCCGAGTTGGCACTATCTTATCTCGAGTATTTGTCCAACAAACAGGAGTGCAACAAGGAGGTGTATTGAACTTCACACTTTTCAGAGTTAAAATGAATTTCTTGCACCGGTCTCTCCTACGTAATACTTTTTACTGCATATATGTCGATGATGTACAGATTGGTTACAAATCATGCAATATCTCAATGTGCCGACGTCAAGTTTAACTAGGATTTAAGAAGGTATCTCAATGGGCAAATTAGAATTGTTTTATACTCAACGCGCAAAGAGCACTTGCGCCTTGTTCAGCCGAAAGAGGGGCCTCCATTCTGACCCTGACATTGACCTGCAAGGTCAACCTCTGCCAGTGAAGACTGAGCATAAGTTTCTTGGAGTAACATTAGACACAAAACTAAGCTACATCCCACACATCAAATATATGAGGGAAAAGTGCTTAAAAACAATGAATATTTTGAAAGTGTCCTCACGCACTACGTCGGGCAGTGACAAGAAGTGCCTGATGAATGTGTAAAAAAGCCTCGTACGCACACGCCTAGATTATGGTGCTCTTATCTATCAGTCGGCAACACCACCGGCCTTGAAAATTTTCGACCCTGTCCACCATCTAGGAATTCACCTCTCTACGGGTGATTTTCGAACTAGCCCTGTAAAGAGCCTGTACGTGGATTCGAATGAATGGTCGTTCCACCTACAAAGATGTTACCTGTCTTTTTTGTACTTTATGAAGGTGAAGGCAGACAAAAAACAGCCCTACTATTTCACAAGTAATGAATAGTCTTTTTCTGGCTTCTTCGAGAACCTGCCTTCGTTGCAGCAGCCCTACTCGCTCCATGTAAGGGCCCTGGCCGAAGAAACAGGTGTGCATCTTCTCGAACATAGTTTAATGGCTCCTGCAGCATATCTGCCACCGTGACAGTGGCAGCTTATAGACTGTGATGTCTCTTTTGTTGAAGTCACAAAGGTTTCACCACTTGCACACATACATAATACTTCATAGAACTACAACAAAAATACACATGCCCTGAGTTCTTTACCGACGCCTCAAAGTCCAACACTTCTGTGTTACATGCAGCGGTAGGCCAATCCTTTTCCGAGGCCGGAGTTCTTCATCCTGATGCAAGAATTTTCACAGGAGAAGCTTACACAACACTGGCAGTCGTAAAACACATCAAACAGAAGTTACAGAATGCGGTAATATATACTGATTCTGTAAGTGTGGTTAAAGCCGTGAAAACTCATAAAAAACACAAGAACACCGCGCTGGTGTCACTTTACTCACTTTTGTGCACACTGTACACATCAAAATAGCATTTCGTTGTCTGCTGGGTGCCAGGGCACCGTGAGATACAAGGGAACGTTTTGGCTGACAAGCTGGCTGCTTTCGCCAACGACACTGCTTCTAATGCATCAATAGCAATCTCTGCACTTGACTTGAAACCGTTTCTAAAACGAAAGCTCAGGGGGTATTGGCAGAGCACGTGGGATAGACGAAGAGACAATAAACTCCATGCTATTAAGCCGCACCTAGGTAATTGGCTGCCACTATCAAAATCACGACACACAGAAGTAACACTAACAAGGCTTAAAACAGGACATACACACTCAACGCACTCATATCTCCTATCTACCGGCATTCCACCATATTGTGACAGATGTGGAGAACCTCTGACGGTTCTCCACATTCTCGTCCACTGAAATTAGCTAGATGATCTAAGAAAAAACCACTTTTTACTGCCCTACTGGCAGCAGCTCCCACTACACCCTGGGGTGCTCATCGGGAGGAATCCGCTTTTTAAACTGCAATCACTTTTAACGTTTTTAAAAGATGTTAATAGCTTACACCCGATATTTCGAGGTCATACGTAGCACGACCTCTGTACCGTGGTCGTGTCTGCGGTGACTACATCTCCATCATGGTTTTATTATCATGGCATTTTGCCATCCACTTTCACTGCGCATATCTCACGCCACTGTCATGATTTTATTTCTTCCATGTTTTAACCCGTGTTAGCGCGAGCAATTTTAAGGCCCCTTCAAAGCCAAGCATCATATCATTGTTCATATTTCTAGTCTATTGAAATGGTGCTCTTCGGCCATCAATTGGTCCTTGCGCCATTAAAAACAACTTATCATAATCATCCTCAGGTGCCATCTAGCCCGACTGTGGCCTACAGCAGTCGGTCGACACAGCATGAACGAAAGTGCCGCCGCCCATTTCAAGTAATGTTGAAAAAAAAATAGTTTGCGCAAACATTCAGTCGTATGGTATTACCATTGCATCAATAATTGTGAACAAGTGAAACGTCTTTCGCTAGTAAGTGCAGGAAAGTTTAGTTCCAGAGAAAAGAGTGTAAATCATTGATCTCAAGGGATAATGTTGCTTACAATGTCAAGCCTGCACTGCGTCTTTCCGGACCATTGTTACTTCTTCGCTCGCCGGAGCCATGGATGCGGTGCTGATTGAGTTTGTCACTCTTCATTCCTCTTGCTCTTATTTCGTGTTCAACTGCTGCTCTAATTCACACAAGATAATCAGGCAGCTCCCAGGAATCTACTTGGCTGTACATGGCAAAACCATCGACAGACGTAAAAGTGTTTTTGTCTGCGTGTGCGTGTGTAGGCCGCTGGATTGGCCATCGTCAACTTTTCGTGCGAAAAAAATAAACACCTATGTTTGCGGGCAAGCGTTCCTTCACAACTTCTCCCCAAAGCAGTACGAATGGACGTGGTGGTTTAAGGCGTGAATAGGTTATCCGGATTAACAGGCTCCTTGAAAGAGAAGTCTGGGTTAAATGTTGAGGTAAGTTCATCATTTTCATTACATTTGCACGTTGTTCGCAAAAATTATGATAACTCAGAAAACACACTGCATTGAATGCTTCGTGAGTGTTAAACTTCATACTTACCTTCATACTTCATACTTATGGTTATGGGATAAAGTTGTTTTGTTCAAGTGATACGACAACGCCTTCCTTGTTTCTACTTCTTCAAGACAGTGCTCGATTTACTCTAAAACTCAACACCAGCAAAATATGGGTTTTGGGCTATTGTACTATTCATAAATATATTGATGTAAGCATACTGGTCTTGTATTTTTCTCATTTTAACGACTGAGGAATTACCAAGAATAAATTACAACTTGCGCAACAACAAGTAAAAAACAGTTGCATATCTCTATCTCCAAGGGTGTCATGAGATTTATGAGCCCGCGTTCGAATTAGTCTTTTTTTGCTTACTTCCCCTTGTTTTTATTTTTACGTGTCTTTTGATAAGGCCACGCAGTGAAAACTTTTTTGCTAGTTTGGTTCTTCAAAGCAGGGTGCAACGCTCACGGATCGAAACGGAAAAACCTAGGAATAGCTCAGATTTTGTTTCCAGCATCTACAATTCGGGTGATATAAGTGTGAATTCAACTGGAATGCGTACATCACAGGCAACATTATCGTTACAGATGTCGCAACATCGCGTGGTAATCTTGAGGAACTGCGCATACCCGCATGCATAGTTACACAAAATAATGTGATGTCACGTTATAATCCGTGAGCATTGTAGATAGTTTTACGCAAGCAAACAAATGAACCGGTCTGATGATTTAGAGCTTGCTACTGTGTGAAAAAAAAACTGGTAGGCCATTAAGCTCCGTTTTTCAGAGTAGAACGTTATAGCAATATCATGTTTCTTTTGTGTAATTCAACCACTCAGTGTGTACTTTAATTTAATAATGCTACTTGAAACACTTTATTTGTGGCATAGTACTGTGCAATTGAGAAAGTTGAAAGTGTCTTGTATCAATGAAGGTTTCGCACATGGCTGCATTTTGTGTTAAAAAAGGGTAGCACTGTTTAAAGCACGAGCAATATTATGTTATTACTGAGTTGCACGAAAAATTTAAATACAAAAGGAAAACACATGAACACAGCGCACATTGACAACTTAAACTTTGCTGGAGAAAATAGACACATATATGTGGTTACGAGAACACGTGTGGTGAAATAAAATGATTAGATGAGCAGACAGATTGTATTATGATGCGCTTCCAGAAAAGTTACCTGAGCTGCAAGCATCATAGCCGAGAGTTACGCGACATATGAATCAGCAGCTTTGCTTATGAGACACGCTTCTTGAATTTCCCTCGCTACCTTGCCCCTGAATCTACTTTAACTACCGTATCACCAAACAGGGGCACGCAGCTGCACTCTCCACAATGAGATGATACGTTAGAGCGTGGTTGTCTCTTCAGAGAAGCTTCATGATCCACAATTATATAATTGAATCCTGAATACTACTTCCCGCACGACAGCGCAGTGCTGTACCCCGCACGATGTCCACACGGTGAAAGAAAATGATTAGATGTCTGCTCATCTAATCATTTTTGCCACCTCACGTGTTCTCGTAGCCACATATATATGCCTGTTTTCTCCAATAAGGTTTCAGTTGTTAGTGTACGCTGCGTCCAGGTGTCTTTCTTTTGCACTTCAAATTTTTTCGCACAACTCAGTTAAGACAGATTACGACCTCGCAAGCAGACCGTGCTTCTCAATATTATGTGTGTAAAATGTTTTAGAAGTTTGTTCACCCACTACGCAGTTGTGAGGGAATACGCGCAGTAACGTGTGTGCCTTTTCTAATGGTTGGCTGTCTTTAGACCGTGAAGTCACGTTGGTGATAACGTGTTGTGATGCCCGATGACAATGCTCGCTTGTATTTGCAATATTGCTGCGATAATAAATGTTGTGCTGTGAAACCTGCATACAGGATTCGCGTATTTGTTAAGCATGGCAATTGTGTTTGTTGCACTTCCAACCAGAGGAAGTTATTCATACTTTATTTCCAAGCAGACGCATAGCTGATAGGTAGAGCACTTGCTTGCCTTGCAAATGGCCTGCATGATTGCGATCATCACTAAGAACCGAAAATTTATAGTATTAGTTTTTTTTTCATTCTCCCGATTTTCGGTCATGGACAAGGCGATTTTTCACTCAGAGCCACCGACGCCTAATCTAGAATTTCTTTGGAACGAGCTCTTTACCGATGTTGCGTTAATGATGGATTATTGGCAAAACGGAAACTGGGTTACGTTTACAAAAGACAATTTTTTAGTGTCCCATTGGCAAGAAATATAGCTCAAAGCCTCTGTTCTCACGCACACAGAGACCTACACACACCAGTTTTAGCAGTCACACTATGGGCCATTTCTAGTCACAATACTTGTACATGACAAGCTTGCATACCAATCACTTTTGACCGAACTCTATAAAGGTTGATTATCCAGTCATTCAAGTTATTCAATGCATACGCAGTTCATATGGTCAATAGCAAGTAAATGTTTTGTTTTGACTCAATATGGACGCTCCACTGGCACGCCAAAAAATGTTTAAATAAAAACCCCGTGGAAAATCTTTTTACATCAAATTGGGTTCTTTCATGCTATTTATTGTTGTCAAGTCAGAATCAATAAACCGAAATATTTACTTGCATCGTACTATGTCTCCTACCTTGTTGACCATAGATTCAAAAAAAGAGAAATCGCATGCAAGACTGACGTATTTTAAAATGTTTTTTACGAAAAGAATCGGAGAATAGAACCAACTGCCTGCCAGCATTGCCCCTACAATCTTAAATGATTTGTTTTATTCCATGTTAGAATTACTGTGTTGCATGTTTCTTGGGCGTGTTACATTTTTACTTTTATATATATTTGTGTTGCAGATTGGGATTGAGGCGACTTGGATTATTTTTGTGGCGGACTACGTATCTTTTCGTATTCTACTTTTTTGTGAGCCCTTCCCCACTGTAGTGCCTATTCGTGCTGTGGGTAATGAAATAAATAGATAAAGAAATAAAGTGTCAATAAATAAGCAATAAATTAAAGCACAAATGATGTATGTTTTCAGAAAAAGTGGACTAACAGTGACATGTGTCCACCACCAGCTTTAAATATGTTGCCAAGTTACATTTTAGCAATAATTTCTTGAGAATAACACGAGATATAATGAGGAAAACTTGAACAAGAATGTTGAGGGGATATGTAATGCCTTTGTATGGAGATGATGGTGGCTGAATGCAGACCTTTCAACAAACATCCACATTTCTAGCTGAAGAATGATTTGCGGGGCTATAATTTATGCCGGAGACACAATCTTAACTCATATAGATGAATTGATTCATATATGGGGTCTGATGTCCCAAAACCACCATATGATGATGAGAGATGCCGTAGTGGAGGGCTCCGGAAATTTCGATCACTTGGCGTTTTTAACCTGCACCCAAATCTGAGCACACGGGGCTAAAATACTTTCGCCTCCATTGGAAATGCAGCCGCCGCAGCCGGAATTCGATCCCGCAACCTGCGGGTCAGCACCCGAGTACCCTAGCCACCAGACCACCGTGGTGGGCTCGTATAGAAAAATCATTTGAATAGCTATATATAAAGGCATCCATATACGGTCAAGTTTAACCTTATATGGATGCTTCTATATATAGCCATATATAGATGATTACCCTATATGGCCATATACAGCGGTGCCCATTTATGAGTATGTAAGTGATTAGGTATATAAGAAAAGCCTTGGAGAGCATACAAAGAGTTAAAACTGCTGGTAAGGACCAGGTAACATAAGATCTGCTGAAAGATGGAGGACAGATTGTGTTAGAAAAACTAGCCACCCTGTTTACGAGGTGCCTCCTGACAGGAAGAGTACCCGAGTTTTGGAAGAATGCTAACATCATTTTAATACATAAGAAATGAGATGACAAGGACTTGAAGAGTTACAGGCTGATCAGCTTGCTCTCCGTAATACATAAGCTATTTACAAAGGTAATGAGTCAAGAAAACGTAAGAATTCAATCAACCAAAGGAACAAGCAGGATTCCGAATAGGCTACTCAAATATCAACCACAATCATACTATCAATCAGGTAATATAGAAGTGCTCAGAATATAGCCAACTACTATACACAGCCTTCATAGATTACGAGAAGGCGTTTGATTCAGTAGAAATATCAGCAGTCGTGCGGACACTGCGGAATCAGGCGTCGATGAAGTATATATAAACATCCTGGAAGAAATCTACAGGGGATCAACTGCTACCATATTGCTTCATAAAAAAAGCAGCAGAATACCAATCAAGAAGGGTGTAAGGCAGGGGTATACAACCTCCCCAATGCTATTTACCGCGTGCTTACGAAAGGTTTTCAGAGGCCTAGAACGGGAACAGTTAGGCATGAGAGTTTATGGAGAGTACATTAGTAATTTCCACTTACCCGATGACATTGCAGTGCTGAGTAACTCAGGGGATGAATTGCAACTCGGGATTACGAAGTTGGACAAGGACAGCCGAAAGGGGAGTCTTAAAATTATTCTGCAGAAAACGAAAGTAATGTACAACAACCTTGGAAGAGAGCAGCGCTTCGAGTTGGGTAACAGTGCACTTCAATTTATAAAAGACTATGTATACTTAGCGCAAGTAATGGTCGCAGAGCTAAACCAGGAGATTTAAGTAACTAGAAGAATAAGAATAGGGTGGAGCACATTTGGCAAGCGCTCTCAAATCATGACAGGTAGATTGTCACTACCGTCAAGTGGAAGATACAACAGCTGCATCTTGGTGGTACTTAGCTATGGAGCAGAAACCTGGATACTTACAAAGTGGGTTCAGCTTAAATTGAGGACGACGCAAGGAGCAATGGAAAGAAAATGGTAGGTGTAACCTTAAGGGACAAGAAGAGAGCATAGTGTATTAGGGAACAAACGGGGGTTAAGGGTAGCATAGTTTAAATCAAGAAGAAGAAATGGACATGGGCCGGGCATGTAGCACGTAGACAGGATAACCACTGGTCATTGAGGGTAACTAACTGGATTCCCAAAGAAGGCAAGCAGGTTAAGGGGAGACAGAAGGTTAGGTGGGCAGATGAGATTAGGAAGTTTGCGGGTATAAATTGGCAGCAGCAAACACAGGACCAAGCTGACTAGCGGGACATGGTAGAGGCCTTTGTTCTCAGTGGACGTGTTCAGGCTGATGATGACGATGTTGATGATGATGATGATGATGATGATGATGATGATGAGGTATATCAGATTGTATAAGGCCCATATATGGCTACATCAGGAGCCGTGTATATCAGGTGATATAGAGCCCATATATGGGGATTTCATATTAGGCCTTAAATGCCCAAATCCTGATGTAGTCAAATTTGGGGATTTTTATATAAGTCCATATATAAGATTTTCGTAAGGGTCAAGAAGATGGCCTATGTAGGTGGTGCATGTTTCGCCCTATAACTGACCTCTGCGTGAAAGCGTTTGCCCCGCCAGCTTGACCCTTGCAGTTGAGTCACCAAAACTTCTCTTCAGCTCGTCCACAAAAGTGTACCATGTGGTCCATGCCCTATTGTGGTTGTCGAACCAAAGAGACGTTGTGCCAATGAGAGAAACACCTTGTTCTCGAGCTGATTAGCAGTGCTCCAGCGGTTGCTGCGACTCATTCTTTGGTAACACTTGAGCCAATTCTCAACATCGTCATCCGGTTGCCCCGGACGACGATGTTGAGGATTGGTTGACGTTCCGGCGTGCCGCAGCCAGTTTGTCCTGGTGGGTGAGCGTGTCGCTCATCGGCAGCGAGGTTGTTATAGCCTGCTCCCACGTCGTCCATGTCTGGTAGCTGCTTTGGCAAGCCTGCCAAGCGTCTGCTTCATCGTAAAATTGGTCGAGCTGGGTCGTCCAGATTGATGTACCCGGCACCTTCCGCGAAACTGTTACGAGTGATTGTGTTTATTTACAGATAAGGTGAACTGGCGTTGGGAAAGAGCAGCGTACTTCTGAGGCAGGCCTAGTCCGGTTCACCCAGCCACAAGGTCCAAGCACCGGCTCCTCTACTCTTCTTCTTCTTCTTCCCGGCCCTGTGCGCTCGCGCACCTTCGTTGCAATATATATGTGTGTTTTAACGTCCCAAAACCACCATATGATTATGAGAGACGCCTCGGTGGGAGGCTCCGGAAATTTCGACTAACGATAGATGAGAAGAACCACCTAAAGTTGCTTAATGTGCTGTTTAAATGTCGTAAAAACTACTACCTGGTCTAAATACACGAAACACGAGTGCACTTGAAGTCACATAACTGTGTTCATCATTCGTTGTAATGTGAATGGAGTGAAGAACAGGCCAAAAGAGACCACTTTAAATTCATGGTGACCATCATGTGTTATAAGAAAAAAATTTTTTGGTCTCGCCCTTCTACTTCGATCTGGTGATATCTGTTATGTAGATCTATGGAAGAGAAGTAACGGGCATGGTGCAGGTGATGCTAGGAGTCTTTGATGCGAGGAAGAGAATATATGTCTCATTTCGTTATCTTGTTTGGTTTGCCGTAGTCTACACAAAATCATAGTGAACCATCTTTATTTTAACACAGCTAAATCAGGGCTTGTTTTACCCCAAATAAGCGGTATTGGTGAGTGAGTGGAGCGATACGGCGTACGTGTACTCTAGTCACCTGCAGCAATATAAGCAGTTTCAGAGTACACAAAATCAATTTACATGTGGTACATGGACACCAATGTAACATAAAGGGGCCCTGGAACCCTTTTTGAGCATGGTCAAAAAACGTGGCCTATCGGTAGTAAAGGCTCCCTACAACACGCGAGCCGAATAAAGTAAGGCAGCACCTGGCTTGGAATTCAGAATAAATTAATAAACTCAGCTGAAAACTGCTTTCTCTTCTTTTGACAAATGAAGGAAGATGCTCAAAATCACTCGTAGAAAGCCCTTCTATCAGCCATTGGCTGATTTGAAAATGGCGTGCTCGGTCGTTACAAAGATATCCGCATCTTTCTTTTTAACCAACACAGCTGGGGACGCCCAGTGACTTGTCGATGGTTGAATTACATCGTCGTCAAGCATCTGTTTCTCTTGATGACGAATGCCAATCTGTTCTTTTTGCGATACGTGGTAAGCATGTTGGCGCATCTCTTGGACGTTCGGCTCAGTTATGATTGTGTGCTTCCTTAGAGGGGTCTGTCAGACTTTCAACGTTATGGAAAAAAAGTCATAAAAGGATGACAGGAGACTGATGAGCCTTGCCCGTTTAGGCTGTTCTAAGTGACAATTGACGTTGAGCTGATTAGTCACATTGGTATCGCAGCTGTTTCCAGTCGAGATCATCGTAATCAAACGGAAGGCGTCGAACTCATGCAGTGCCTCCAAGTAAGCTGGGGTGGTTCGTTTCGTAAAATGCCTGTATCTGCCACTGAAGTTCGTAACTAAAAGAGTCGTCGGGCCATTTAAGAGCTGAATAAAACTTCGAGCGATGGTGCCTTCCCGATCAAGCATTAACTTGATGTTACCTTTGGCGACGCCCGTATTTGACTGTGCCTGTGGACACTCAACAAGGATGAAGATACTAATGTGAGGTGGATACTTGACGCAATCATCAACTACACGTAAGGCCATGCCACTACGTTAGTTCTTGATGTCAAAACCTGGAGAAGGGAAGTTCGCGAAAGTTACAAACAAATCTCGCAGAATAATTACTTTTTCATGCTCTTCAACAAACTTCATACATAACGTTACCGACCGAGAACATTTTGGGAGTACCAAAATGCCACAAAAGCCGACACACAAATCTCAAGCCTGGCGGTTCACCTTCCTATAGGTGTAACGAGGTGTTCTCCAGTGGTGATTAGTTGTGGGCCATCTCACCTTGTCGGAAACTCGCGTAGCTGGGTGGCTAATGCAGCACTCATCACCGATTAATCAGCTTCTGTATTGGCAAGTGTAGGCACCGCATAACTGTCGACGGAAGCGCTGATGGCAGCGAACGTTCTGTTGACGCCATTGCAGTTTCAGATGAAGATGGCATCGAATGAGAGTATTTGTCGGTTCTCGTGGTTGCAACCCCACCTTCGGAAGTCATCGTTTTCAGTTTTCCCGACGTGAGCTTATGACACTGACACCAGAAAACCCAAAGTCTGGGGGGGAGCGGTGTGTTGACGCGGACGGATGGGGTGACGGCGACTGTGTCTGTCATCGCTGCGCGGCAGGAGCGTGATGACTGCATTCCAAACATTTTTCAAGTTCCTGCGGGCGCTCCCCATAGCCTTGTAAACAGTCGTCAGTGGGGAATCCACGCAGGCGTATTTGTCGATAGTAACAGTCGTGGTACATGTGTCTAACTTCACCACAGTGTTTGCACAAATGGTGATTGTGGGGTGAACATTATATGGTGGACGTCCACGGGGCAGGACAAAAATTGGCTTGCATGAAACTAAATTGAATGAGTTCGTGCGAGAGACTGCAGTTAGAGTCTTTGAAAGAAGTGTTCGTATTTTGTGTGTGTTTGTATGTGTGTGGGGGGGGCAGAGTGGAATCAGGCACATGGACTCTATCATTTCAGTTTTCAGGACTCTACCTTTCTCAAAGGAAAATTTGATTTCCTTATATTGAAAGTAATCAAAGTGTGCATAGGAAGCACTCTCTGTTTGCAGTTGCTTCGCACCAAGGTTCAGCAATTTTGTACAGCAGTTAGGTAGCGCGGGTAACTGTTGTTTAAACCCGCATTAGCAAATCAAACACCATGGGTTTAAAATACTTCACAAGAACCGTACATTTCAGACCCACTCTACTCATAGGCTCATGGCCATTACACTATTAGAGCCTTGGCCAGCACCTCAAAAGAGTTTGTATCATCACAAAAACTGCACAAGTCGTGGTCATATCACCAGCACTCTTCAAGTACTTCCACCTTGGAATGCTTCAATTCAAGAACATCATCATTTAAAAAATTGTTTACGTAAACAATATTACACTGGCCGAAAGATGTTGTATATTGAATCATTAAACTGAATGGGAGTGAAGCAGAAAGAGCAAAACGTTAGAGGATTATGTGATAGAAGGAAATATAGAAGTGTTTATTGAGCCACAAATCTGTAGCAATTTCTCAATACTTGTGTAGTACTGTGTTCATTATACTAGAAATATGAAGTCTGAAACATTTTACCGATAGTATAATCTTACCGTGGTGTATCAATTTTTTATGGGAGTTTATGGATATGTATTTATCGGATGCACATTACTATTCAGAAAAGTATAGCTGGTGGTTATAAATCGAAGGTGCCTTAAAACAATTTGTGAAAAAGAATCACAACATATCCACGGAGTGAATGATGATTGGTGGGGCGAAGCGTTCGTCAGTCCGTCTGTGCCTCCATACATCCATTCATTCCTGCTTGCGTCTGTCCATGCGTTAGTCCGTATGTCCGTCCATCTATGTGACCCTTGGTGCGTCCGTCCATCCGTGCGTTCATTCATGCGTCCATTCGTTCGTCCGTTCCTTCATCTGTCCCTGCTTTCGTCTGTCTGTTTGTCCGTCCATCCGTGCATCTGCCTCTCTGCCTGTCTATCCGTCCATCAGTCCCTCGAGCCATTTCTATGTCCGTCCGTTCATCTGTCTATCTAGTGAAAGCTCAAAGTACAGCCATCTCACATCTTTACATCATGTATTCATCCCATAAAAGTGCCGCCATCCAGCAGACATTCTAAGGACCACTCTTTCGGTTATGTGGCAGCGGTAGTTACGCATTACAAAGAGGGCCCCACAAGTCACGCCATAAGCAGCTTAGGCTCTAAAAAGTAGGGTCACAGGAGGTAAAATTATAACTTGTCAAAATTGTATTCAGTGCAACTAGATAGCTAACAGTAAACGAAGCAGCAGGAAACAGAACGATGAACAAATAAAAAGTGACGCGGTTGCCATTCTTATTTAGCGTAGGTGACAGGTAGCGATGCGTCATAAACGCGAAAGGGTCGTGCTAAATATACTCAACGGCCCTAGAAGGGTCGTAGAAAACAGCAGGGAAAATGAAAATCGAAGGGTATGGAAGTATCTGCTTCCAGACCAACGCATGACATGCGAATTGACATACAACGTGGCTAGATCGAAGATTGTAGTTACGGATATCAATGCTTTGCTACATCTTGATACGCACCTCTTGAGAATACTTCAAGATTTTTCAGCGTAATGCAGAGAAGTGGCGATTTCAAGATTCATTGGCTGCCCCAGAAGGAGAACCATCCTGTTTGCTTACAGGGTATTCACATCAACCCTTTCTGTAAGACGCCGGGTCCGAAACACTTTCTTAAGGGTGGTGGCTGCATTTAGAATGACGGTGAGCGGTGTTTTTTCACAGAATGAAAACAATCGAGATGACATAGTTGCCATTTTTTTCTTCAGTAAGAAAGTATGGCTGTGGTTTTCCACAATAACAAAAATGTGTATTTTCCGAAAACAAGAAGTAACTGGCAGGAAACTATTTCGTGACCTTCTGTACGTTTTCCCATGCGACAAGGTTTACAGCCGTCCCAGGAGGCCACTCCAGCGTAGATGCAGACTATGAGCGCCTAGAAGCAATTAGAAGACGAGCAGAACGTCACAATCACCGCTTTGGAAGGCTAAAAAGTAAAAGGAGAATCAGGCTGCACACGTCCAATCTACCCGACACATGCAAAAGTTAGGTGGAGAAAAATTTAGCAATTTCTGCAATTCATTGACCCTATTTACTCCACTTCCATAAATCTGGCAAACAATCAATGCTTTAAATCATCCAGTATCAAAGCAAAACCCATTCAGAGCATGTACATATCTCTTGGATTATCGGAACGGGTTGTTGCTAATAAGTTTTTTTTACAATTCTGACTGAAACTGGGAAATGGGTTCACAACACTACTGCACTGCCCAATTCTGTAGAGCAGCAAATCCAAGATGCATCCGCTTTATCACATGCTCAACTGGATAACACGTATTCTCCACTAGAGTTGCATACCGCTCTATCACTAACCCGTGTAAGAACAGCAACAGGTTTCGATGGCGTGTCGTACAGTGTTCTGAAACATCCAGGCCCCAATGGCATGCCAGTTCTTCTGCGGATATATAACGGCATGTGGACTAAGGCACACGTTTCTATGTTTCGGGAGGTCGCGAGAATCGTACCAGTACTAAATCCCGGCAAATCACCGCTTTCGCTTGACTCATTTTGACCAGTCAGCCTCACTAGCTGTGTATCTACAGTCATAGAAAAAATCGTGGACTGAAGGTTACAGTGGTGGATTGAAGCTAACAACTCGCTTCCAGAACAGATGGCTGGCTTCAGACGATGGTGATGCACTATGAAATGCGTCTTCAGCCTCGTTACACTTGTAGAACATGAGACGAGCTGTGGAAACATGGCTGTTGTGGCTTTAATAGATATAAGAAAGGTGTTCGACTCTGTTAGCCACCTTTCTGTGCTGTACGGGCTTACCTTAATAGGGATTCATGGTTGCATCCTTCAATGGATCGCACACTTCCTGCGTAACAGGCAAATGTACGTTTCTACCAATAACGGAAACAGCAATTCCTTCAACACGAGCAGAGGTGTACCCCAAAGAAGCGTTTTAAGTCCGCTTCTTCTGAATGCTGAAACGGCAGGTCTTCTAGAAGAGCTGCCCAAAGCCTTGAACATGTCTATTTATGCAGAAGGCATATGCATATGAGCGTCACACAAATCACTGGAATTGATGAAGCATTGGCTTTAGAAAGGACTAACCGCAATTAGTGACTAGCTCAAAGAGCGAAGCATGCAGATTTTTTACGCCATATTGGCAGTTTTGCCTTTCACGAGAAAGGCAGTGAAGTACTTGAAACTTTTTGTGGATGGCCAGTGAATCGAAATCGCACTAAAGCACCTCTTCCTTGATGTTACATCAGACAGCCAACTCAGGTGGAGTCAGCATATTGCTGATCTAGAAAGTCAAGTGAACTGAACCATAAATGCTATATCTCGCATGGCTGGAACAAAATAGGGTGGTACATCAGTGCCTATACTCCACCTACATTGCTCACCAATCTAACAGAAAATTGCCGACTAAACGCCAGTTCTCCACAACTTCTCTCAGACGTCCTTACACCGACTTCAGCTATTACAAACACGAAGCTTACGCATATGTCCGGGGGTTCCACAGGCAACATCGAGTTCTCTAAAACTGGCAGAGGGAAGAGAACCTAACTTTTTGGTATTAGAAATGATGAGACTGATTCAGCACCTCTTTCGTCTAGTCACGCAAACCCCTTCACATTCGCTCATATCAAACATGGTGAACCGTGCTGGAGCGCAAATACACCATGTGTGTGAAAAGTACATTTCCCGGCTTCCTGTGTCGACTCATCGGCCACTGGACCAAAACTACTCGCCATGGCTTATTGAGCAACAAACTGTTAAAACGTCAATAGAAGGACTTCACAGCAAACATGAAGTGCCAATCTTTGCCGCACAGCAGTTGACATCACATCATCTGCTTGACAGGTACCAAGGCTACACTCACATGTACACTGACGGCTCTGTCGCCAAAGAGACTTCGACATCAACATTTATAATTCCGGAAGCGCGAAGAATATGCATGTCAGTTGGGCCATCTCTCCTCTCAAACAGCGTCGGAGCTCGTAGCGATTTCTCTAGCCATAAGCTTTATTAAACTTTCAAAGACACAAAGAAACTGAGTGACAATTACAGACTCTCTCGCGGCACTCACATGTGTGCAAAATGCCACTTCAAGACACTTTGATGTGCGTATAGTATACGCTGAACTAAAAGACCTTTCAGATGGTACGAAGTCGAGTCATCGAATGGCATTTCAGTGGGTTCCCAGTCACTGCAGAATCAAGGAAAATGAAATGTCAGATGAGTTGGCAAAAACCGCTCATCATTCTACACAATCGTGCATCATTCCTATATTTCAATATGATATAAATAGAATTTGAAGAACACCCCACCGCGATAGTCTAGTGGCTAAGGTACTCGGCTGCTGACCCGGAGGTCGCGGGTTCAAATCCCGGCTAAGGCGGCTGCATTTCCGATGGAGGTGGAAATGTTGTAGGCTCGTGTGCTCAGGTTTCGGTGCACGTTAAAGAACCCCAGGTGGTCGAAATTTCCGGAGCCCTCCACTACGGCTTCTCTGATAATCATATGGTGGTTTTGGGACGTTAAACCCCACAAATCAATCAGAATTTGAAAAACAACGAAAGGTGATCTAAGCTTGTTTACCTGGTTCAAATACAAAGAAAAAGAATCGATCCTATATGCTGTTGACCCTTACCGTGAATGCCAATTAGACCGCGACCTTCCAAGGCGTATCGACACAGTCATACAACGCCTGAGACTTGGAACTGCTTACACAAAGCACTTCCTACTTCGTATTCAGCGTGCAACACTGTCAGCACGTTCATGCAGCCACGAAGCGAGGACACCTATCACCTCTTGATCGACTGTTCGAAACACGACACACACCGAAGGAGACTCGAACAGGAACTCCACAAGTTAGATTTCAAGCTGCCATTTGCGTTGAATAAAATACTAGGCCCATGGCCATCAAAACAAATAGCAAAGCAATGAAGGTGCTGCACCCCCGGGGAGAGCATGAAGGCAGATTCCTTCGCTGATAGAGACAGGCCAAGTGTCAACAAATGGCGTTAAAAATAGGGGGACCCTTAAGCTTCGCCTTTAAGAATTGAATGCGATAGCCAGATCCGGCCCCTAGTACGCCCTTCAACCGCTAAGTGCATACTTGATATTATTTATGACACACACACACACACACACACACACACACACACACACACACACACACACACACACACACACACACACACACACACACACACACACACACACACACACACACACACACACACACACACGCACGCACATACGCAAACAGTAGATCGTGCCAGCGCACGCATGCGAATGGTGCATACAGGTTTGTGATCTAAAGCAAGAACCGCATGGCCTCCAAGATACACGCCGCGCGATCGCCATCTCGGAGGCAATAAAGAGTCTCACGATGCCTCACAGATAGCTGCACATTATCTAGCATTTGCTGTTTGCTCCATGAACGCCTCTGGAAAGGCTTAAAATGTTTTCCACTAGATGAACATAATTGTTCATTTTTATAGCTGTTTAAAAGTACCTGTGTGTTTTCAGCGGCAATGGTTGCACTATCCCGACATTTTTCTTCGTAATTTGAGTCTTCCCAAGTGTGCCTACAAATCGCCGAATGGACTCGTTTTCAATGTGACACTTGTCGAACGAAATGCGTTAAAGGGGCCCTGAAACACCTTCTCAAGTAACCATGGAATGATTTCACTGGAATAGTGTATTGCCTCACAAGTTCAACGCTGCAAAAACTTTAAGAATCCGTCCAGTGCGAGTGGGGACAAAGATTTGTCGAATGCTGGAATTGAATTATCTCTTCTCTCGCCTCGATGAAAGTGCTGGAAGCTAAGCAGAGAGGGGCGGCAAGGGCAAAAAAACTACAGCGCCTCTTAACATTGAGCACTCATTTTTTCGTCGAATGCGCGGCTTTTTCCGTGTGATCGCGCGTGCACACGTGGACATGTGGCGGCCTCCCGCGGTGATCTCGGTAACTTAGTTTTTTGGTCACAGACGCCTAGACGATTTTGCGCTCACAACCATCCGGGCTGACACCGACGGCGGGATTTCTGCAACATGAGCTCTCTAACGCGATAGCGTTAAAAATTGAAATGGCTTTTGTGCTATCCAGGCCTGACGTTTGTATTGGTACCCTGATATCTATATACGGGTATCATCGGCAAAGATGAATATTTCACCTGCTTTCAGGGCTGCTTTCAGAGTGTCCGAAAGGCTGGCCCTGGCAGCGTTAAAAGCAAAAGAGATAGAACCCTTCCTTGAAGAGCGCCGAGGGAAACGCTTCACTGTTCGCTTGTGACATTTTCAAGCTTAACGCGGACAGGCCCGTCTCCTATGAATTCATGTAGGAACGAAGAGCATTTTCCGAAACACCCATGGCATGAAGTCCGCTTACGATGCTTGTGTTAAGCGCACAACCATATGCCTTGGCAACGTTCATGAAGACGATGAGTGTCGTGAGGCCGCTGACACGGTGGTGTTCGATGTGGCTCAGCCGGTCTAAAACACTGTCCTGGGCGCTCAGCCGTGGGCGAAATCCTGTCATACACGCAGGCCATCGTCCTACTTGCTAAAGGTACCAAGTTGGTTTCATGCATACGAGTCTCTCCATCAACTTAGGTACGCATGATGCTAGCGATATACCGGTCGATATGAGATGAGGCTCGCAGGATATTTTCGGTGCCTCAACACCAACCATGCTGTCTCCTATACAAATGGTATCTCGCCTGTGCTCCTTACATGAATAAATACGTCCAAGAGGGTGCGCCTTCGACTATATGGAAGATTTGTCAGTATCTGATCGATGATCATATTGGGACCCACAGCACAGCGTCTTAATTTGCTAAGCGCCATATCCAGCTCTGGAAATTTGAACGGCGTATCCAATTCATGAAATAATTGAGGTGGCAGAGGTATCACCATTCCGGCTGATCTGCCATATGTGTATTCTTCTGCGAAATCTTCTGCAAGGGTCTCCAAATCATTTTCTCGTTGCAAAGCGAGTGCTCCGAATGGTCTGCGAGAGTGGATTCTTCCAGAAAGGCTATTCATGACTCTTCATATTCTTGTCCATGGTGTACATGGCGATAAGCTTTCACAGAATGCAGCCCATTAAATCCTTCGTATTTACTTTTGCGTGTGGTGAGGCATGGCAGCATTTATCCGGTTATATTCAGTTTTTGCCGATGGGTTTTCTTTTTACTTCATGAGGTTCCGCTCCACTCTTCTACTTGCTGCGCCCGGCTTCTCTAACTTCCAGTGAGGAGCAGGAAATGATCGGGCAATTTCAGCACCGCTACAGCCGCTCACTTACTAAGTATCTGCAAACAGCTCAACATATCTCCAAGCATCTCACCAGAGGATTCGTCCAGCGCTGTGCCGCACGAGTCTCAGGGAGTCACAATGCAGAAATATCGGCCAGTGGTCCCAAGACCGATGATATTAGTGAAGATAGGGCTATGGTTGCTGACCAATCAGTTTGGGGCCGTTGCCGATGATAGCAGAAGGTCCGTGGAGTGTAATACAAGGTCTTTTCACACTGCATAAATCTGGTGGCTGAAAAAAAATGTTTGTTTGCCATCATTCACCACACATAAGTCTGTAGCATCCAATGCTTCTAAAATTTCTTTGCCTCGAGATTCAGCACTATTATCTCCCGGTGTTTGTTGGTGCTTAGGAAAAGAATAATTAAATCCACTACCTAAACATTGCCCGCTCATAATTTTTTGCCCTGCACAGGCGCAGAAATGTAATGGGCTCATTGGCAGCCACAAAAATAACAATAACTACGTATCTACTTCCCACTCTGTTTAGCCTGTAAGATACGTGATGAATGTAAGAAATAACTACGACACATTTCTTTCCCATCAGTTTCTGCAACAGTCGGGCTTAGCATAACAAACTTGTTTAGACATAACGGCAGCGACATTTGCAACGTGTGAACAACCTAATATAAACTACGTGCATCCTCACGTCAGAGCTGGTTCTTATTTTGTTATCACACGACTTCATGAGGAGTGATTACGACATGAATCAGAATGTTTGGAATGCTTCGGAGAGAATTTTACTCGCGGTTTTCAAGGTCAAGGATAATAACAAGTATACGTGGTTCGTCTGAAACACGATACAGCGAATCACCAGGCGCCTTATTCTGAAGCAATTGCTCGAAAAAGAATATCGTTTTCATGACTTTTAGCTAAAATCAAAACAAGTTAGTGAATGTGATTTAGCTTTCATGACATTCCAAACTATCGTTTTAAGACTATGTCTCCCCAATAGGTGCGAGCATGCTGCCTTACTACCAATGGTTTAAGTTTACCGTCCTAACATTGTTTTGGCAGGTTCTCTCTGCGATAATGATTGATCGATTATACGTGCCAATTTCTATGAACTTTTATTACTTGCAAACAGAGAGGGCACGGCAACGTCCATGCGAACGAAATGCCTAAACTGCCGTCGTTCGCCTTCCAGGTTGTGCCGTGGATTTTGACACCGATCGCGACAAGCGGATCTGATGAGACGCCTTTCCTGCTTCCTCATCTCAACCTGATTTTGGAAGATGCGCCGTGGATCTACAGAGCATTGGCCTCAGTGACGTCACCGACGGCGCAGCTAATTCAAGAGCAGCACATCAGGCAACTCCTCAGAGGGCACGGCAACGTCCATGCGAACGAAATGCCTAAACTGCCACCGTTCGTCTTCCAGGTTGGTTTTCAAACTACTGTTGTCACTTACCGTAGTGATAATAGATTTTTGATTGTCCTGCCGTGCCCTCGTAGATGTTCCTTGATTCTTGTTGACTGCTGGTGTGTGTTGCTGCGGTTGTTGATGGCGGGGGATGTCAAAGAAAACCCCGGCCGTACTGCGGCCCAGCAGCTACAGACTATTTTGGAAAATCAGGCAGCATTTGACCGTTGGTTGACTGGCATTCATGATCAATTAGCCCAGATACAGACAAATACCGATGGATTGGCTGGCTTAGTTGCTTCAGTTCAAGAACAGAACGCAAAAATTGAAGTTCTGGAACATACTGTAAAAACACCGGCAGAAAGGCTAAGTGAACTCGAAAACAGAAGTAGACGCAATAACCTCTTGGTTTTTGGCATAAAGGAAGGCAGCCCGGAATCGGAGTCAGACCTGAAAGTTTCTGTAGTCGACAATATATTTGGCAAAAAACTGAACGTCCATGTTAAAACAATAGAAAGAATTCATAGATTGGGCAAGCAACGGCCGGGGCATATTAGACCAGTCATAATGAGGTTCTATGATTTCAAAGAAAAAGATACTATACTCCGAAACTGCAGCAAGCTAAAAGGAACTTCTATTAGCGTGACCAATGATTATTCGAAGGAGACGGTCGCGGTGCGGAAAAAGTTGTGGGACAGCGCAGCTGCGGACAGGGGCAGCGGAAAAAAGGTATCGCTAGTTTATGACAAATTGAAGGTAGGCAAAAGCTTATTTACTTGGGACTACAACCGAGATGAACGCCAACCATGTCGTAAGGAGCGGTATGCTAAAGGATCGCCAGCAGCAACGCGCAACTCTGACAGCGTTGGCGGCGCCCCGGTGGGAGGGGCAGTGGCTGCACCGTCACATGCGTAGCTAGTGCTTCTCCTGTTCAATGCTCGTAGTCTTGTTAATAAGGTAACTGAACTCGAACATTTATTGCTGTCGAGATCTCCCCCTGTGGTGATCGTAACAGAGACTTGGCTAAACAACGATATTCCGAATGATGCGGTTGTTCCTCCTGGGTACAGAGTGTTTCGCTGGGACAGAAATTTTCGTGGTGGGGGCGTTGCAATTGTCATAAAAAATGTATCTCAGCAGTTCCAATTAATTGCAATTTATCGGAATCTGTATGGTGTAAATTTACGTACGCGAACACCAATTACCTTCTCGGAGCCGTATACAGACCACCTGCCACTTCGCCCGAGTTCCTGGAAGACCTTCAGACGTTTTTGAACTCAAATGTAAACAAGACAACAAAATTAGTCCTCACCGGAGACTTTAACCTACCAAATATAGACTGGATTTCTTTATCGGCCGGTAATAACGATGCTACTAGCAGCGAAAAGTTATTTGAAATAATGATCAGCCATAACCTAACCCAAATTGTTCAACAAGACACTAGAGTAACATCAGGTCCTCAGTCACTGCTGGACCTGGTATTCCTTTCGAGCACTATGGAGGACTTCAGTGTTACGGTCGAAGACGGCATATCTGACCACAAACTGATTTCGGTTGAGATTCTATGTGGTACAAAACCTGGAAAGCGACCCTTCGTTCGGGTGCCTGTTAGTGACTACGGCCGGGCAGATGACACGTCAATATTAAACTTTTTGGAAACTGCTTTCGATGATTTCAAGCAAGCCTCTGATAGCGAACCAGTTGATTGTTTGTGGCAGAAATTGAAATCAACAATTAACAGCTGTATAGAAAGGTTCGTTCCCATTCGATTGAAAAAAAACAAAGAAGACTAACCCCTGGATCACTAGAGATGTTATCCACACTAAACGCAAAATAAAGAGATTACGCAAAAGACAAGGCCACTCTGAGCAGATTTACCAACTACGAGCAGCGTTGAAAATCCAAATCTCCAAGCCCAAAAAAAGGTTCTTCAATGAAACGCTCTCAGGGTTCTTGCGCACTTCGCCTAGAAAATTTTGGCTATACTTGAGCGATTGGAAAGAGGCGATTGAACATATCGCGGTTGGCTCTGATGTTGTAACACAGAAACAAGATATAGCTAATGGTTTCAATCGCTTTTTCTAATCTGTATTTACAAAGATGGCATTCACGGATGAAGATAAGGAAATGGCCGATACTTGAACATGCGCCATGGATCCAGTTTCATTTGATCAAGCGGGCGTGTTTCAGCAGCTACTTAATTTGAACGAAAAGAAGGCTAATGGGCCGGATGGAATACCAACTGTGTTTTTGAGGCGGTATGCGGAGTGGATGTCGTTTTACTTAGTCATTATCTTCAAAAAATCACTCTTGACACATTCACTTCCAAAAGACTGGCTGAGCGTCATTGTGAAACCGGTATTTAAAAGTGGCGACAGGATGCTTTTTACCAACTACAGGCCAGTGTCTCTGACGTGTGTTTGCTGTAAGGTTTTTGAACACGTCATTGCCAAACAGATGGCTATTTTCTTGGAGACAAATGGGCTGATATGTCGGCAACAGCGCGGGTTTAGGCAAGGGCTTTCCACGTTATCCCAACTGATTGAAACTCTCCACGATTTTGCCGCTGCCGTAGATAACAGAGAACAAGTCGACGTGATATGCATAGACTTTGCAAAAGCCTTCGATAAGGTCTCCCACTATAAATTGCTCTTCAAGCTCAAACGAACAGGCGTAAACGAAAATATACTGAAGTGGATTGAGGCATACTTAACGAACCACAAGCAGTTGGTACGAATTGATGGGTTTGAGTCTGAATCACTTGATGTTTATTCCGGCGTGCCCCAAGGCTCCGTGTTGGGCCCATTGCTGTTCTTGGTGTATATAAATGATGTTGTTGACATTGTTAACCCTCCTGTAAAAATTAAATTGTTTGCTGATTATTGTTTAATCTATGCCCCAGTGACGTGTGCGAATGACCAAATTGTAATTAATGATTGTATTGATGATTTTCAAACATGGTGCGATAAATGGGAGATGAAAATAACTTATTCTAAGACAACATATACGCTTATAACTACCAAGAAACACGTTTTACCATTTACGTACAGCATTGGACCTAATTATTTACCGCAGGTGTGTGCATTTAAATATTTGGGAGTGCATATTACGAATGATTTGAAATGGCGTGCACATGTCGAGAATGTATGCTGTGCCTCTTGCAGAATACTGCGTTTCTTGCGTGCTAAATTACCGAATGCTACGAAAGACGTCAAGCTGCTTGCATATAAAACATTTGTGCGCCCTGTTTTAGAATATGCTTGTGCTGCCTGGAGCCCCCACCAAAAGGATTTAATTGGTAAACTGGAACGAATTCAGAGACTTTCCGCGCGATTTATATGGTCGAAGTATAAAAGGACTGATTCGGTTACCGAGATGTTAAAACTAAGTGGTTTGGAATCTCTAGAAATTAGACGACAAAAGCAGCGCCTAAAAGTATTTTTTCAGATATTGCATGGTGAAATAAAAACAGATAGAACAATTTACGTACACCCCCCGCATAAGCTCAGCAGCCGGATCAATCATGACGCGGCGGTTCGCCCCTTCGGTGCTCGCACGGACGTCTTTCGCAAATCTTTTTTCCCTGATGTTATAGAAGCGTGGAACAAATTGCCGCGACATATTGTTGAAAATTCTGACGTTAAAAAATTTCAATGCGCTCTTGATGTTTACTTTGCCGAGCAATGAATATGCTATTGTGTTATTGTTCAAAGTTGCTGAAAATATCAATGTCTGTATTTACTTTCCATATCCTATGCTTCCCTCTCTGTAATGACCTTCAAGTGAGGGTTGACAGTATAAATCAATAAAAAAAGAGTAGGGTGATGTCGACAGTGTTGCAACGTGATACTTCTTCCTACCATCTTCGACACATCAGCGCGAACAAGACGAAGACACCAGAGGAGAAGGACACAGTGCAAGCACTGTCTATATCAGCGAAGATTTGTAGCCAAACATTACCAGAAACATACTTCCTTATGTAACAATAGCCACAAGAAACTAGAAGAGGGTGGTACACTTTAATGTCAATCAGGATTCGTTATGACTTTAGCATAGCTATCACCAGATTGTTATTAACAGAAGGTGGACATTAACAAAGTTCGATTCTGGTGTGGCCACTAGAGCAAATGCAATGCGCCTTCGTAAAAATAGAAAAGTGAACAGAACCGAAAGGACTGAAAGTGCTCACGTAATTAAAAAAAATTCATTACCATTTCTAACGACCACTGCCTAAAATTCTCAGTTGAATTGCCAACTCATTTAAAGATGCATAAAAGTTTTAAACAAATATCCCTAGGTATGGTGTAATATTGATGCGTTGTTAAATTTGTTTAACAAAGAAAAAATGAACGTTTCTCTATATGGAAAACGTGTTTCTTTTTAATGCTGTGTTTAGTGTACGTAACTTGTAATGCCACGTGATTCATGAACAATACACAAGTTCGGTCTACAGGAGCACCGGACGTTGAGTCGGACAGATCACCAGCAACACGACCTCATTTTTCTTACTTTATTGTCGTCTCTTCAATGTCCCAATAACTGATATACACAGTGGCATAGCTTAATCTCAATCCATGCCCGTGTCAATACCATTCACAAGCGAGTTCGAAGACATTTATTGTATGCGTGGTTAGGATGAAATTGGTGAATAAGAAGACCGTCAGCCGGAAAAGTTACAACTGCGATTGTATCCAGGAGTGCCTCCAAGCCTTCCACGTCCTTTTCCGTCATATGGAGCGCATCCTCCTGTAATTTAGGTAGATAAAATCATTGCGTTTATTCAATTCTGCCCTGACGATTAGAGCGAATAATAAACACAACTCCACCGTTCTGTTTCTGTCTTTTTGCGTTGAGAGTGATGGCTGGTTTTAAATTAAGAAATAGTAAAAATGCTTTCTTTCTGGCCAAATAAGAATAAACTTCAAGTAATGCCACTTCATAATAAATGGTTTTAAGCTTAATGTTTCTTCTTGAAAACTAATCAAGGTGTCGACCTTGACAGAATTGCTCATCCAGTACTATTCAATCATGTAAAACTTTGAAAAAAAAGACACAAGATACTTTTTTTGCTCAGTCCCCTAATTGAACGATCAGTTATTCCGACTTCAAAGTATTAGTACAAGAAGTAAAGCACAATTTGAATATTCTAATTCAGATGCATTTATAAAAAAATCTACATGAGCAAAAGCTTTGATGACTCGAGGGCACATTCGAATACCCCTGCTACCACATAAAAGAGAAGGGAGAAAGAAAAATAATCAACATGTGGCTGTTTTTAGTTGACGTTAAGTAATTACGGAGGGTATAAATTATTCCTGTGTGACAGGGAGTAGCGTGCCTCATGATAGTACGTTACTTCTGATTCATGCAACCCAAGCATGTAAAAAGCTAGGCTTTTGCATAAGAAAACCAGAAGTTGGATATCTATTGCTGGCACCAAATTTGTTATAGAAATAACACGGCTGGATGGAAAAACAAATACTAGAAAAAATTTACATATTTTTCACTGAGTAGACAGACTTTACTTTAATCAAAATATTGAATATGTAATTCGAGATCACTGATGCATAATTTAGTGTCAGTTACATTGCTTCTGGTCGGCGTTTGTGCAGGTATTCGGTAAATTATTGTACTCGGAAACTCTTTTTCCGAAGGCTCTCACTTATCTGCTTGGTGTGACGTTACGCTGGTGACTTACGGTATATTAGGCTACAAGTCCATGGAGTAACTAAAAACAAAAATTATCATTGAACCTAAAACACGAAAACACCCGGAAGAGTTTGCTCATCTCTAAACAACCTTAGCTGTCTCGTCGTTACCACTCGAGACCGGATTTTAGGCAAATGCCTGTGCGGTTCGTTGTGTTTCTTTCACGCCATTTTGACATACGAGCACAAATTTCAGGTTAGAAAGGGCTTTTATAGTGTTTTTAGAGTGCCTTTGTGTGCCTTTTGTTGGCGTTCATGCAACAATTACAGTAAGTGCCTCTAAATGCATATTTTCAATATTGACGCCTACATGAACAATATTTAACCTAGAAATTTGGTGTCGTGTAGAGCTCGAAACCATTATTTACGTTACCAAGTGAAAGTGACCTTTTGGAAATCGATAGGGTGCAAACTAATTTTTGGTTCAACAAACCTCCAGAATGTAACTGCAATGAGTCTTAAAAATGAGTGTTGCCGACACCCTTATGTCATCACACTGAGATGGTGCGAGTGGTGGCAGGAGGGGGAGAGAAAAATACGCAATTTCTCCAATCTTAAATGGTACACGTCCCAGTGAATGCTGTGAAATTGGCAGAGGAGAATAAAGGTGGGAAGAGGAGAGTTGTGTTTTTCTCATATTTTCGGGCCAAATATTTTTATAACAAGCTGGTTTCAACTCCTCGTGGAACGATGAATACTACCTAGGTGCTTTTGTGCGGGCTTTACAATATTCATAGAGCGTATTTTTGTGAAAAAGATGCACATTCTGGTTCTATTACAACGTGCGACTGCCGACACTTGTCTTTCTGAACAAGAAGGTAATGCTCGACGACAGTTCTGGGAGAAAATCAGATAATTATCTTAAAGCAAGTTCAATGAAAGTTACAAAATTTGGCATGTCAAAAGTGCCATTTAGAATAAGGCTATCCTTGCACACATTGAGTAGACAAACGTATTCTTATTGAGCTATGCTGTTGATCATACGTAATATCGATGATATGTAGAAAAAAAAAGGAATGAATACAATTATATTTCATAAGGCCATTCTGGTGGTGGTAAGCCTGCCTTAAGGTCCCTATGGCGTCACAAGAAATTTAAAAGAATGTTTTACAGTGAAAGCTGTTATGAGATCAGTTTTCAGGTCACGTGCAGTCGTTGTTGTCCGCCGCCACCACCGCCACCCCTGCAGGTGTCCATAACAATATTGTGCGAAAATAGAGAAAAAATACCAGGCCTGCTCGGTAGGCGCAGCGCAGTCACACTGACAGCTAGACGAGCGGCCTTTCAGAGCCTTTTCAAAACACTCATTGGGTAACTACTGCAAGCACACTTGCTTAATACCCACTAGGGCATTATTAATAAACTTTTGTGTAGTAGGCCGGCATTCTCTATGCTGTATTTTGTCATTCTTCTGAAAAGCATGGTATCCGCTAAACATTTCCTTGAAATTTCGTGCCAATTGTACATGCAATGGCTGAAAACGATGAGGAATTATGGCTGAAGTGGGTATGCGCCACAGTTATTAGGGAAACAAGAACAAGCTTTTAGAATGCGTTGCAGTATTCGATGGCCCACTAATTACGCTAATCGCATTGTGCGACGACTTGTTGTTTTTTCGCTGTTGTAAAACGCTTCATAGGTTGTGATAATGCGATGATTTCCCGACATCAAACGTGCCTAAGGCAAGTTTGACAACAAGTCACAAGCACCGGAGTAGCTCATTAGTAGAATACTGGGCTAGCACCCAACGGACCCGGGCTCAAGCTTTACTGGGTCATAAATGCAAGGTTATTTTTTCGAATTTCACGCGATGTGGTTGCGGACAATGGCGGACAACATGCAACTGCGCGTGACCCGAGTAGTCATCTCATAAAAGCTTTCGCTGTAAAAAAACCGCTATTTTAGCTTTCGCTGTGACTGCGCTGCACCTACCACGCAGGCCTGCCGTATTGAATAAAGGCTGGTTAAAGTTTACCTGCAAGTACCAGAGAGAAGGAATCGGCTTGCATTATGACCAGAATTAAAAATGCAGTCAGTAAGAGAAAGACGCAGAAGCCTAAAACTGTTCCCATCTTCAGCTGAGTCACGCAAGATATTCTATTTTCGATCAGGAGACGAGAGGTCTTTTTATATATAATCGAAGGTACAAAAATGGCACAATGACTCATGCACACTTGCTTTGTTCTGTTTCTCTTTTTTTCAGGCCCCATAGACTTACATCTTTAGTAGCGCAAAAGGTTTTTCAATTCGAAGCATTGATTCGTGAACAAGACACATCGATATATTTAACTGATTTTCTAGCTGTCTACATCCTCGTTAACTCGTGGTAGCACTGTTCCTTTTGTTTAAAGCAAAATTGGAAAGAAGAGGTACAATTGTAGAAGAACATCAGTGACACGTCATGATGAAGATAACATGATAATAAAGGTGCCTACCATTCTCTCCAATCATGTTTGGTGGTTGACTACTTATCGCACCGAATAACCTGACTGACTGATTGATTGATTGATACATAGATTGTAACGACCCAAAACCACCATAAGATTATGAGAGACGTCATAGTAGAGGGCACCGAAAAATCATAGTAGAGGCACCGAAAACATATTGGAGGGCCCTCACCAGGTTTCAGCGTTTCCAAGACAAGAGATATGCATGCATTGGGCACTAAAACTCTCGTATACCCAGATGTGCTACGGTATAGGTGTCCCGAAAAGTGGCGAATGTCAGACTGAACACCACTTGCTATTCGTCTCACGGGCACGTGAGACGAACAATTTGGAGGTCACCTCTTCAACAAACAACGGTCCGGCGTACGCCAAAGTAGTATGTCACACTGCGAGAATCATTCGAGGTGACGTGTATAATTCACGAACTCTGCTGTTTGAATAGACGTATAAAGGTGGATATGAATATCAAGACACACACAGATTGTATGCGTCTTATTTCTCTTTTTATCTTCCTATACAGTGGGATGCAGGAGTAGGTGTCTCCATTTCAATTGCGTTGCTGTTCTCTCCGTTCTCGCACCGTGTCGGTGCCAGCACTGATAATACTTGCTGCATTTTGTGTGCATCGTGCCTTACAGCAGCCCCAGCGCTACGCAGCACATCACGGCTGGCATAAAAGTAGGTCAGGTGTCAGAGCATTCGTGGTAAGAATGCTGACGACTACAATGCAAATAAGACTTGAAAAAAAAATGGTGACATCCTCCTGTAGACGGAGCTTTGCGCAGTACTACAATAGAGGGACAATTATGGGCAGTGGAACGGTACCGTGAAGCAGCCAAAAGGCTAGGTCGTTCGGTTCAAACGTGGGAGCTGTCCGCTTCGGGCTAGGACACTAGCATGACCTATTGGACAATAGTAAAGTTCTTCAATTGATCTATCATTCATACTCCTATGGCCACCCACTCTCCTTCTTTTTCTATTTGCTAATTTATTGACCCATTGCAGGTGTACAGACGCTACCTCGCGGAATCTAAAGCAGGATGTTTGGGAACATTACAGATCTTTTAAAGATTGCCTGTTCGGCTTCAGAGCGCAACTTAAGCAGCTAATTTGATTTCTGAATGAGCGCGCATACCAGCGATAACACTCAAATGATTGATGCCCAATGTAGAAGCGTTGTTGCGCACTGCCGTAGAGAAAACTAATTGACAATCGGCGCTATTAGAGTATGTAGTCCTCACTCGCCTATCGAACTATATATAAGACAATGAGTTAATTTCATACGATGGTAGGCTTCAAGGGCAAAACTGTCCCCACAAGACATCATGCTTAATAGTATACATCAAGTAATTGATTCGGGTCTTAATGCACACAATACAAAGGTCATAGTGTGCTTAGATCTTAAAAAGGTCTTCGTTAATACATCACACAAAGGTATATTTGCCAATCTTCAAGCGTTAGGGGTAGAAAAAAGTGTACGAATATATAAAAGACTTTTTAACTGACCGGACTGCGAGAGTAATACTAAGTGAAGTAGAATCTCAAAGAATTTAGTCTAGGCAGCAGAGGAACGCCGCAAAACTCGATACATTCCCACTTTCTTTTTAACGTGGCCATGATAGGTCTCCCTACCTAACTCAATGAAAATCCAAGACTCCACCATAGCCTCTATGCAGATGACATTACCTTATAGATAGCAGAAGGAAGTGACGGATACATAGAAGAAGCTTTGCAAACCGCAGGGATTGTTGTAGAATAATATGCCACCCATAAAGGATTAAAAAGGTAAGCGGAAGAATAAGAACTCCTTTTCTACAACCCGACGTGTAGGGGTTGGAAAAGTGTCCAGGAAAACCTAACATTAAAGTCTTTGTTGGAAAAACGCAAATACCTATAGTCGAACACATAAGAAATATGGCACTCCGAATCAGCTCGAACAGGCACGGCGGAGAGGCGATTAGATTAGTTGAAAGTAGTGTTCAGCAAACTATGCGTCTACTCAAACGGATTACAAACCGACACAATGGTGTTATGGAAAATATTATGATTATACTTGTACAGGCTTTTGTCATACGTCGTATTCTATATGTGATTCCGTACAATAGACTGCAAGTGGCTGAGAGAGAATAGATTACACAGAATCAGAGGAGTTTTCAAACAGGCAAGCGTACTCACAATAACTACCTTAATGAGAAATCACTTCAATTAAGGCTTCACAACACATCAGAAGAGCTTATTGAAGCTCACAGAATCGCACAATATGAATGGCTAATGCAAAGTAAAATGAGCAGAGCCATCCTGGATGAACTGGGTATTAACTACGCAAGTCAATTTGGCGCCAAAAAGGATATCCTGTATGAAATCAGGAAATGTTTAGTAATCTTGCCGATACCGAAAAACATGCACCCCGATCAACATTAGGCAAGGAGAGCTGAAAGAGCGAACAATAAAAACGTAAAAGATTTACCGGAAACAACATACGTAGACGCGGCCAAACACAAAGGAAATGGCAGCATGACTATAGCAGCAGTGGACTACAAATAAAATCTTAGGATCAGCGGTTAGGTAAGAACGTGCTTTGGAGAAGAGGCGGAGGAAGCAGCTATTGCACTGGCCATAAGATACACCTCGACTTCACTAATCGTTAGAGACTCGCAGATGGCTGTGAGAAACTTTGCACCAGGGCAAATAGCTGAAATACCTTTAGGAATATCGGCTGGACACAAAGACGAATGAACAGTAGGCAGAGTATGGGCACCCGCTCACTCCTCCTTACCCGGCAATGAATCGGCACACAAGACACCTCGAGGACTCGCCGACCGAGCCTCTGGATTGCCCTGGTCGAGCTGGGAGGACGACAAGAGATTTGAGCTGATGACCACTTGCAGAGATAATACGCAGTATTACAGGCTAATCAGAAAAATTTATCCTCCCGCACACTCGTCATTGAACAAAGGATTGGCGGTGGCGAGGCGCCTACTTCCGACCAATACGTTCCCTAGTCTGGTAACAATGAACCACTGCGTGCTGGAAGTTTATTCGGGTAAGTGTAAATTTTGCAAAAACAGGGCGGACTTGAGCTACATTTTATGAACATGCCCGCTGACCCCCATTAGAGGCGAATTCCCAGACGGGAGTGAATGCAATACCGTGCTCCTCAGCTCTGACTCACAATTACAAGCCTGCTTAATACGGCAGGCCGACCAATGCCCACGGGATCATGTCCGTTGTCTAGGTTTGGTCCTTGCCCTCTCTCACCTAAAAAGGGAGCAGGATCCTTCTGGTAATTACATAAAGTTTGTTCATGATCATCAATCGACGCTCTTCGACACTGTCAGCGCAAAGCAATTATGCTTGTAGCTGGACTTGAAATTTCCAGCCACAATTCAAGCCAAATGAAACGTTTCAACTTCAAGCCGCATACGGTTTTTTTCTTCAACATCCCGAACAATCGACAATGTGGGCGTGGCCCACATGGTTTCGAAACATGCATAGTGACGTTCATAGACACGTTAACTGCTGGCCACATTGATTGATATGTGGGGTTTAACGCCCCAAAACTACCATATGATTATGAGAGACGCCGTAGTGGAGGGCTCCGGGAATTTCGACCACCTGGGGTTCTTTAACGTGCACCCAAATCTGATCACACGGGCCTACAACATTTCCGCCTCCATCGGAAATGCAGCCGCCGCAGCCGGGATTCGATCCCGCGACCTGCGGGTCAGCAGCCGAGTACCTTAGCCACTAGACCACTGCGGCGGGACGTGCTGGCCAAATTAGATCTACGTTTAGGGCGAAATATTGCCGGGAAAATTAGCATGCCCGATTGCGTATTTCAAGCGGTGGCGCTCTCCGCTTCAAAGCGCATCCAGTTTGTTTCAAATCTGTCCAGAGTCGGAAATGATATTCTGGATCACCGATCAGTAACATTGAGTGAGCTGTTAGTCAAGCTGTGGCCAGTCTACAGCGTCTGCAATTATCATTTTATTGAATAGACTGTAAAATCCCAAGACTTCACTCCAAGATGAACCGGGATTCCAAGAGAAATGCACCTGATGAGAGAGCCAGCAGTGCGCCTCTACACAGTCATTTATTCCAATGAATAAAAGTACACAGCTACTCATGTCACGTGCCATGGCTCTTTCTTTTCTTTTAAATGTGAAGCATTTCTTAGCGAACTTCAGCGACTTTGAGCGTATCTATTTATCTGTCTATCTATCTGTCTATCTAGCCGCTTACGTTTGGATGCTCTCGTGGTCACCCCCTCAACTTGCGTGAACTGAAATTAGCATGGGAGGGTAAGATGGTTTGACGAATGTGACGCACTGTTCAAAACCTCAATAATGTCACAATCGCATCACGTATGTCGTCAAAGACGTCCCGCCAGACAGCGGCACATACCCGTGGGCGAGTTAGTGCCGCTGATGTGCTGGTATGTGCCACAGGTGATAGACACTTAGTATCTACTCTAGGAACGACGAGAACACACATGGGAAATTTGAACGTGTGAGCGTTAAGAAATAACCGAAATTGATAGCGCCAACCCAACGAATGCAAAGAAAAAATGTCAGGGTCGCAGCTGGAATGGAACCCAAGCATTCTGCGTGGCAATGAAGCATTTTACCACAGAGCTACGCCAGGTCTTGGAATTACTCTTCAAATAGACGTTAATCTTCGCGAAACGACAAAAGTTGTTGTAGTACTGTCACCTAATTTTATAAACATTACACACGTGCTCCTTTCATACATCTGTCACCTGAGAGTACCGTCAATTGTGGTTAGTTGCCATGCGCTGAAGTTGATTTATGTGGCAGTGTTCAGGACCAGCATCTTCGCGAGCATCGGCACTTCATATCAGCTCAGCTTCTGTTCTTGCTAACACGTATGTTCCAGATGCATCGTTGTGCAAGTGCAAATAACTGGTTATATAAACATCTGCAACTCCTCAACATATGTCTTTGCGTGCAATGTTTGTACATTAACTTAGCGTCATTTCATGATGTATCACACAATAAAAAAACTACAACACGGTCACCCTGTCGCAACATGCTTCGCATAATGCCGATGGCCAGGTACGTGGGATCTGCCGAATTTTTTTTTATAGCTTGAGTTATGTTCATCATTCCGCACCATGACCTGTTGAGATGGAATTTCCAGGAAACAGAAATGCAAAATAGAACATGAATAGAACGTGCTACAACTTTGCCGTCTGCTAGCTTTAGCCGACGTGCATGAACAATGCCCTCGTTTCCTTTATTGTTCTTCAGATTTCGTGCCAGTTTCCGACACAACTTAAGGACGGCACCATCGCGTTCTATCACTATATTAGGGGCTAAGCTCCTTATGGCGTGGCTTGTGCAGCCACTGTTGTCGTTGTTACTAACCACCGGCGGTACATACTTGACAGGGGATAGACGGGTATGTGCCGCAGGGGAAGGAGGGAGATGACCACGCGACTATGATTGCGATGAAACGATGCGAGATGGTGGTACTTGCAGTGTTCACTGGATGGACAGCCGTATCGACGCACAGATGAAAAGAGAGGCAAGCAGCCGGGCGGATGGATGGATGCGCGAATGGGTGGATGGACGAACAGCCGCACGCACGGACGAACGCAGGGGCGGACGCATTGACGGACGGATGGATGCAAAGACGGATAGACGGATGCACGTATGGACGCATGGACAGACGGGAGCGCGGATGGGCTGATGGACGCTTAACCCCACTCATAATCGTTTACTCCGTAAATATGCTATGAATTTTTTTGCCTTCCACAATTCTAGTATTATGCGCCACTGGCCTATCATGAGCGTTTTAAGGAGCAAGAAATGTCCCTATACTAGCGATTCCAGAAGCGTTTTGGTAGATTTTGTCACTGTATCCAAGTTTTAAGTGGCAAACGATGCGAGCTCCGCATCAAAGTTTCGGTTTGTCCATCGTGAAGTGCCGTCAATCACTTGTCATCTAAGAAGTAGGGAGAGGCTAGGTTCATGTGGTGCAGGATATGGCTACGTCAGAAGCGGTTTCAAGGCAGCCCCTATCTCTCTTACTTGTAAATAAATATTTTTCACCCCCACCAGAACACTACTATTTACGATCGCTTCAATTTCTGCTATAGGACTGCTCATTTCACCATAACTTAGAAGAGATCTTCCAAGAGCCTTCTTCAAACTGTCTATGACTGCCCTCACCGCACGGACTACACAATATAACCTACCAAAATGAAATGAAGGAAAGTGCAAGTTTAAGGGCTTTTTCGGACGCAAAAATAATGAGAACTGACAGGCAAATATTCCAGGGAAAGTAGAAAGAATGTTGTAAGAAGTAATTGTAACGTAAATGTGAACAAAGAAAAAAGGACCAAAAGATGACTTGTCGTCTGCAAGTTATCTTGCCCCAGCAAGTCAGCGCAACCGGCTGTCACGGCAGTGGGAATGTTCCCCACTTACCACCACGGCAAAATGTAGTGCTGATTGAAGCTCCCGCGTTTCAATACACACATACACCTTATAAAGTTTTCGGGGCTATAAACACCACCGCAGTTGAGTGATAGAGCATGTGACGCGTTATTCGAGGGTCGTGGGTTCGGATCCTGCCGGTGGTGAGTTATCATTTTGTATAATTTTCTTCCCATTCGCTATAAAAAAACTTCTTAGAATATACTCCATGCTTTCCTGGTATATTTGTCGGTTAGCTCTCATTACTATCCCACCAAAACAAAGTAGCCCAAACACTTGCGCTTCGCTCACGCTAAAAGATGTACACGTAAACTTTAACCTTTCCATCAAAACGGATGCCTAATTCTCGCCTATTGTCTCAAGTATTTTTAACAGCGTTGGTATCTTTGTTTGAAGAGTCGGAAAACCATTTGTCAAAAAAAATAAAGCGAATCGTTGCATTCCTAGAGATGTTGTCACGAGCTGGAACACTTGTGGCACCTAAACGAGGGGACTTTATACCCGTATTTGTTTCTACATCTTTTGACAGATACCCTTCGGCGATGTGGTTCGAAAGTAATGGTTTCAGTTAATTTGGTATATATTAAAGCAACGGCCTTAAATACTTCACACGTATATAGAGGTAAATGCCATGAGCAGTGGAGGCGTCAGCGCGAACGTTACAAGTACTCACGTCAGAATCAGAAAGGCTTTCAGCAGATCTCGTCTTTCCATGCCTGTGAAGCTCACCGAAGGACTTGTTCTTCGGCTATTGGGTACTTCGTAATATTCATGGTGTAGCGCAAGAACACAAAACAGACACAAAGAAACACGCAATCCAGGCGTTGCTAAAGCTTTATTAAAATTTAGAGACATCCTGAAGATGCATGCTTCTCGCAATGCTCAGTCTAGAAAGTGATACCCCCTGGAGACGCTTGTTCCGCGGCTCACAAGACAAGAGACGTCTCAGTACCGAAATCACTGGCGTTCTGTTGATAAAAAAAATAAAACGCTTCGCATCTCCATTTAACTTGGCGCGCACGCGCAGACATTCCAGTGTGTACAAAGCTCATTTTATTGTTTGAGAATATGCGAAGTTCTGAATTGATGGTTTCCTATATCGTATTAGTGTGTGCCCACAGTGATCTGCCAGAAACTAGCATGTAACATCTTCGCTCTAAAAAGCCAAAATATGTAGCATGGTGAGGCCACTGCATATAGTACTGCAATGTTAAGCACAATTAGGTATACTGTTTAGACTTCATACACATATCGTTTCATGGTGTAAATATTGCGCAGCTTGCGCGTGACTTGCGATGTGCACCTTCCCCAGAGTACCGCAGTGTTAAGCACAATTAGGTATACTGTTGAGACTTCATACACACATCGTTTGATGGTGTAAATATTGCACAGCTTGCGCGTGACTTACGATGTGCACTTTCCCCAGTACTCGTGCTCCGACATGGTTCCCAGACGATGATGCTAGCGTACGCTATCCCACTTCATGGAAAACTACCGGTGGTGCCGAAGATCACACAAGAGCGAATGGCTCCAGACCAGATTATATTCAACTTTTTGACACTGACAATCGAGAAAGAATTCCTGATGTCACTCGCTTAAACATAAACGAAATGGCAAGATCACTTTTGCAGTGAAGTATCACTACTGGTGCACAAAATCTCAACTCATCGCAATCCAGAAAGTTAGGGCACTTCGAAGCCTCATTGCATTTCCGGCTGAGCATGTAGATCCCAAGGCCACACTAAGCTACTAGCATTTAGTGGACGAGCCTCAGCGGCATTGAAGTGCCAGATATATTCTTTTTGATCCAGACGACAGTTATATAAAATTAACATGCTCATTTAGATGATGCGCATTGATTAAGTAAGGAAAGCCATGCCCTCAGTGCACTCCACATGAATGCATTGCATTCGCATGGTACAGCCGCACCATGTGAAGAAAATGTATACGCAATGTACAGTAGTCGGAAAGCTTAATATAAATACTCCACCACGTGTCCTGTAACCTTGGTTTTGATGCTAGCACCACTTATCTTTGGAATTCGGTTGGACATGCTACCCACGCATGCCGACATATTAGGCAGGCTGAGGTATATTCTCAGCAACAGTACGCACGATTTCCCTGCTGGCATCAGTAAAAGTGGTCAAGGTAACATGTTGTGGTTTGTTAAGCATGCTGCCCACTGTGCACGTAGACGACACTTGCAAAATTTGTCAACTTTGTACTGATATTTCAAGACGCCCTCCTTTATTCCCATCTTTTATTTAACCGGCCTATTGCATGTGTACCGACACTACCTCGCGGAAACCATGCCAGAATGTTTGGGTAAATCCAGATCATTTCAAGACTATCTGTTCGGTTTGAGCGCTCCAACCAAACAGCTAATTTTATTTCTGAACATGCATGGCTACTAGATATAACGCTAAAATGATTTATGCCACATGCAAAGATGCCGATGCCCATTATCGTGGAGCTGTTCGATTTGAGCGCTCCAACCAAACAGCTAATTTTATTTCTGAACATACATGGCTACTAGCTATAACGCTAAAATGATTTATGCCACATGCAAAGATGCCGATGCCCATTATCGTGGAGAAGACTAATGGACGGTTGACTGTCGCTCCGCCATGGTGGTCTAGTGGCTAAGGAACTCGGCTGCTGACCCGCAGTTCGCGGGATCGAATACTGGTTGTGGCGGCTGCATTGCCGATGGAGGCGGAAATGTTGTAGGCCCGTGTGCTCAGATTTCAGTGCACGTTAAAGAACCCCAGGTGGTCGAAATTTCCGGAGCCCTCCACTGCGGCGTCTCTCATAATTATATGGTGGTTTTGGGACGTCGAACCCCACATATCAATCAATCAATATATTTTGCAAGTAGTGTGCAAAGGCTTAGAGAGGAATTAATAAAATTAAGTTCTTCGATTTCATATCGCAAAACTAAAATCTGGTTTTAAGATGCACTGTTTCAAGTGAAAGCGTAACTATTTGGACCTCATAATCTTACTGAGTGCATGAAATTAGGGCATTAGTACATATCGCATCCATTATAATGTGACTGCTGTGGTTCGGAATCAATCCTGTGATCTTGTGCATAACTGCACGCAGTTGCGGATTCAGAAGGGGGGTAATAGGGGCGATCGCCCCTACCCCCAAAATTTGTCAGTACCCCCTCCTCCTCTCTTCAGTGCTTGTCGTCAACCTGCTATCACCAATTGGGACAAATGAGTGCGATTCTTTTGAGCACACAATAATCGTATTCATGCTATGATAGAGTTTTTGGGCTAGTTAAAAAAACGAAAAAAGTATTGACCACGCCCCTCTCTCTGGTGTTTTTAAGCTGCCCCCTCCCCCCCAAAGTTAGTGATTGAATCGACCCTTTACTGCACGGCCCCATTTTCGTCTACCCTATAACGGTGGAATAAAGATGTAGACTTTTTTCTTTTAATGCACTACTTCATTTTTAAATGGAGACAGTCGCATTTACACTGATTATTTTTAAAACTACATGCGTCGACCAAAAATCATGTAAATGCGACCAATTGTATAGCGTACTGTATAAACAAAATTGTTCATATGCTCTACAGCAGAATGGTGAATAACGTCACTGCCTTAAACATTGGCTTGAAAAAAACCTTCCGTGGTGAATGGGAGATGTGACACGTTAATCTCTTTTGGTGTCTAGCATCGGACACAATGCTAAGTCGGAGTGAAATATGAAAAAGACAGACTATTTTAAGATGCTTTCTGGGTTTTTCAAATGTCATTTTTAAATGCACAGGCATGAAGAACGGGATAAATATGGGGATATTATATGTACATGGAACAAAGTGAAACCTCAATACTAATTATTTAAATTTTATTAGTTCTATGACTATGGAAATCACCACCAAAGCTTTTACTGAATGATGTTACCCTTTTCATGAGATGCAATAAACACCACGTTTGAATTCTACAGCTTTTCCCTTTACTAAGTGGAGGCATTTGTTATTAGATCATTTGTGATGTGTTTGATAAATGTGCAAAAACATGGCAATCGAAACAGCACCTGTTCAATCAGAGCAGAAATATTCTATTCATTAGAGTGAAGTTCAATATGTTATGACAGCATCCTGACACGCTAAAGAAAATCCGAATAATTTGTGACAACCTTGACATCAGAAATATTTGAATTTATAGACATTTAACGTTCAGGTATTAGTACTTTGTTATAAACGGATAGGAAAGAAGCTATACAGAGAGTGAAAATAGAGCTTAGTATAGCATTTTTCCGACGTGGGGAGGATGAACAACAAGACGGAAGGCAGGGAGGTTAACCTGGCACATGCCCGGTTTTTGCTACCTTACACTGGGGAAATGGGAAGGTGGCATAAAGTTGAGAGAGAGGGGAAAGAGGAGAGAAAGAGAGAGAAAAAGAAAAGGAGGATTGTCAGTCAATCGGGTGGCGCGTATGCAGCGGTGGCACTACACAAAAGTTAAAGGTGGTCACGTAGACCTGTAGTCCTCAAAAAGCACAAGACAGCTTTGACTGTTTTTTGAGCCGACGAAAGGTGATGACGTTGTTCCACTAGCATCTGCACCGAGAGTGGCTGATCGTCCAATTGTCGCAATGCGTCCGAAAGCTTCTGCCTTTCAGAGGCAAGTCGAGGGCAATGGCATATCAGACGATCGATGTCTTCTTTGGTGCAGCAGACGTCGCATTCCGCATTTTCGGTCAATCCGATGAGGGTTCTATATGTATTTGTAAAGGCAACCCCCAACCAAAGGCGACAAAGAAGTGAAGCTTCACGTCGATGAAGTCCGGATGGAGGTCGAAGTTCCAGTCGACGGTTTATTTGGTATAGTCTCGTATGTGTTATGGTTGGGGTGTTACACTTCTGCAGACTCAGACTACGTGCCAGGTGACGAAGTTGCTTTGCAGCGTCAGTATTTGACAAAGGAATTGGAAGAGTGTGCTATTCTTGGTGCGATGTGCGAGCCGCGTTGTCTGCGGAATCATTGCCACTGATCCCAGAATGGCCGGGTAGCCACTGAAACTTGACCTCGTGGCCTGTTTCTGTAACGTGGTGACGAAACTTGACAACCTCGTAAGTTAATTGTTTATGGCAACCTCGTCGAAGGACTGACTGCACACTCTGTACGGCTGGTTTCGAGTAAAAAAAACACAGCCCATTTACTCGGTCTTTGGGATTTGATGTACTCTAGGGCGCCACGCAAAGCCGCAAGTTCTTCCGCCGTAGACGTAGTGACGTGTGACAGCTTGATTCGCAGAGTGATTCCTCTAGATGAAATCACCCCCGCACCACCAGAACCAGACGCTGTGGTTGAACCATCGATGTATATGCGCACGTGGTTATTGTACATTTCGTGCAAAAGGCTCAAGCTCAATTGCTTTAGGGCTGATAAAGGCAAATTTGATTTTTCTATATTGCTGGAATTGAAACACGTACTTGTGGAAGTGTCAGGCACCATGGAGGATACAACAGTTTCTCAGCAGGCGTAAAACCTGACGTAAACGACGCACGATAAGCACAGACATCTGCACTAAATTTCGTGCAGGGCCTCTTAGTAGCGAGGGTTGCCAAGTGGTGGGAAGGATTCCTAGCATGTTGCCTGAGGTACGTACCCATCGTTTCAGCTGTGATGTGCGTCATGATCGAGTAGTCCTGTGCAATGGCAATTGTTTCAGCTGTCGATGCGCAGTGGGGTAAACCAAGGCACATCCTAAGCGCTTGGGCTTGAATATTTTGGATTGTGCGCAGGTTCGTTTTGCACGTGTTAGATATAACAGGTAGGCTATACCGCAGGAATCCAGTAAATAATACCTTGTACAGCTGTAACATAGACTCGACAGACATTCCCCAACTTTTCCCAGCAAGAAACCTGAATAAGTGACAAATGGTGGTCAGCCGCTTTTTCACGTAGTTTACGTGGGGTGTCCAAGATGGGTTTCAGTTGATTACGACTCCCAAAAACATGTGACTCCGGCTGCATCACACCAACTGCCCGTTAATTGATATGCCGTAAGAGGACATTGGTTTTCTGGTGAAAGCGACGACTGCACACTTCCCACTTGCGATTCCGAGCCCTTGTTTGCGTAGGTGGGGCGATGTCACTGATGCTGCCTTATGAAGTCGAGCACGAAGTTGAAGTCGGGTCACACCTGATATCCACACACAGATATCATCAGCATAAATAGAAAGTCGTACGCTGCTTGGTTGCTTGCCAACTAGTCCAATGAGTGTTAGGTTGAACAGCGTCGGGCTTAGCACTCCGCTTTGCTGGACTCCTCGGCTGCAGTAATACTCGGGTGTCGGGCCATTCTCTGCCTGCACGTGAAATGATCTATTCTGTAGGTATCTCTGAACACACGTATATATCCTGCCACCGAGTCCCACTCCTTCTAGTGCGCTGAGAATGGCTTCGTGGGTGACATAGTCGTATGCCCCTTTAACGTCAAGAAACAGAGCAGCAGATAACCGTTTGCAGGCCTTATGGTGTTATACATATGTCACGAAGTCAACTACATTGTCAATTGACGAGCGGCCTCGTCTGGACCCGGACATGGCATCTGGATACATTTCGTAGAACTCTAAGTGCCATTCCAGACGCGTTAAAATCATCCTTTCCATAACTTTTCCCATACAGCTCGCGAGGGCAATCGGGCGGTAGGAGGAAATGTCCAAAGGTGACTTGCCGGCTTTGAGAAATGGAATCAGGCGACTTGACTTCCATTCCTTTGGAACCATGCCGGTTTGCCAGGAGTCGTTGTACAGCTGCAAGGGTGCTTTCCGAGCTTGATCTCGTAGGTGACACAGAGCGCGGTAAGTGATGCCGTCAGGTCCTGGCGCTGAAGAACGTCTACACAAAGCAAGCACAGTCTTTAGTTCGTTCATTGAAAACAAAATCTCCATTCGGGGATCACGTGAGGATACAGAAAAGTCGGGCGTTTTCATCCCAGTTGAATTTGCCCCGCAAGCACTTCTTCAACAGAAAGAATCTGCGACATCAATTTCTTCGCAGCCTAATTTAAGTGCCAGAAATTGTAATGGGTAACGCTGAGTAATGGTTGTACGAAGACCCCGGACAGTTCTCCAGATTAGTGACAGAGGCCTTCTGGGATCCAAAGACTCGCAAAAATACCCATCGTTGCTTGTCCAACTTGTCTATGTGACGCTGTAGTTTCTTTTGTGTGCGTCTGGCCACTCTCAGATCATCAAGTGACTTAGTGCGTCTATAACGTCGTTCTGCATGACGACGTATCGCTCGGAGTTTCTCGAGATCAATGTCCATATCAGTGCGATATGAGCTCACTGGAAGCGAACGCGTGGTTGACTGTAGGGCACTCTTTATTGCGTCCTGTAGGTTGAAGGGTGAGGTGCCAACATAGTCTTCCATGATTAACTTGTATTTTTGCCAATCGGTGCACTGGGCAGCTCTGGAAGACTTGAGACTTGGAAAGCCATCCATCTTCAGGTATGTTGGGATGTCGTCACTACCCCTTGTTTCCAAATCCGAAAAGCAGTGCACTCTGCTGGCGAACGAGCGTGAGACGAAAGTGAGGTCCAGGCAACTGCTATAGGCCAATCCGCGCAGATAAGTTGGGCTGCCGTCATTCACGAGGATAAGTTCACATTCAAAAGTGAAAGACACTAACTGTCTACCTCTAGTGTTGACCCTGGAGTTTCCCCATAAGTAGTGGTGGTCATTGAAGTCGCCAGGTATCACCCATGGCTGGAGAGTTGAAATCAAAATTCCGTGCAAGCGCTCACGGTCTCGACGACTTGATGGAGGTAAGTAGGCTCCGATGATGGTGAATGTGGTCTTCTTGTTTTTTACTGTTAGGCAAAAGTACTGGTTTTCTTCGTCAGGGGGTACAGGGTGATGAACATAAGTTACGCCGTATGAACACAACGACCTTGCTGCACTCTCCGTGGTTAGAAGACATAAAGCACTCATATCCAGACAGTCTCATGTGAGCTAACAGGTTCGGTTCACAAATCACAATTATGGAGAACTGGTTCGTGAATACATATTGCCGGAACTCAGACGTACGCGCGCTAAGTCCTCTGGCATCGCACTGAAGGACAGATGCGTTCTTGACCTCCTCTACAAAGGATAACATGTCGCGGGCCATAGTTCTACCTTAGAGTTGCAAACTCAGTACTCAGAGTGTACAGCACCTGCAGTGCGCTCTGCTATGACGGGGTGTTCATGTTGCTTAGGAGCATGCGCATTGCGGTCATAAGGGTCTGCAACATGTTAATGACCTGGTAATCTTCAGTTGTCTTTTCATCAGTGGTTCGTGATGGCATCGACGTTGGCGGGATTCGATGCACCTCTGAAACAGGCTGTGTTCGTGCAAGTGATGGCCACTCTTCACGAGGTGGGAGTCTTGACCCTGATTCTGTTTTCGGTGTATCCGTCTTCGCAGAGCTTGATGATGGGGGCCAGTTCTTCTTGCTTGAGATGACGTGTCTCTATCGGCAGATGTCACGTTTCGTGATGATCTTCTGTGGTGGCGCCGACGTCGCCTGACAGTAGAAGCGGCTTCTCTGTGCGTTGAATTGTCGCGCACCATGCGTTTCTGCACCGTGCGTTCATTTCGCGCTCGTGGGCAATCTTTAGACGACGCTTTATGAGCGCCGTGGCAATTGGAGCATTTGAACGCAGTTGCGTGGAAGGTGTCATCTGAATGAGGTTCGCCACGCCGTGGGCAAACGACATTGCTGGTACATACTCCTTTGACATGTCCTATCTTGAAACATCTGAAGCATTGTAGGGGCTTCGGTATGTATGGACGGACCTGGTGGCGAACGTGGCCAACTTTCACGAGTGGGGGAAGACTGTCTCCCTCAAAAACAATCTTCAGGCAACGTGACTGACCAAGCCTTGTGATGTGCTTGATGAGGATGTTATCTGTAGTTGGCTTTATCAAGATTGGAAAATCGTCAGCGGGAATGGAAATGTCCACGTCATAAATGACGCCAACACTGCCCTTACAGGCAGTGGGGATCACAGATTTAACTGTGACTGTCGATTTTCGAGATATTCTGTAGGCTTTGCAGCGCACTACGTTGTAGAACATACACTGCCAGAACATTCCTCCGTGAGTTGATCCTGACGTCTTTAATCTCATTCGGAGCGAGTCTTCGAGGTATGCAGAAAGGACTTGCCTGTTAAGCCGCCGTAGGTTGGCTGAAGGGTCCACAGCCATGAAGAGCATAGTGTGTGGCCAACGCTGCGTGGTGGCCTGCACGGTGGATATACTCGCCGTCGGCGATGTTCGTAGCAGTCTCCTTTTTTGCATTGCGGCTCATGACCCTTGTATCAAATTTTCTAATTGTTTTACCGCAAATTCTGGTAGCTGCCGCTCCCTCCTTGCGAGAATGAAGAAGCCTCAGGATTTTCGAGGTGGACAACCGCTACGTCTGGGAGTGGCTAGGAGCTCTACTCGGTGATGAGTGCTGCATCATCCACCCAGCTACGCGAGTTCCTGGCTCTGATTCTCCTGCCTCCACGAGACCCCGGATCCTTCTCAGGCGCAGGCAAGGACAAGGAAAATGAAGATTGGGTCGCATTGTACGAGCGCGTGAGCGAATACTATAGGTGGGACCCTACGTTGATGCTGGCCAACGTTGTATTTTCATTGCGGGATACGGTGCTCACCTGGTATGAGACGCATGAGTCGGAGTTGACCAGCTGGGACGTTTGCAAACTGAAGCTTGTCGAGTTATTTAGCAGGCCAATTGGGTGACAGCAGGCCGCGAGGAAAGACCTGGAATGTCGCGTGCAGACATCGACAGAATGATATGTATCTTACATACAGGACGTATTGGGCCTCTGTCGAAAGGTGGACGAGAACATCAGCAAAACTGACAAAATCGCTCACATATTAAAGGGAATTGCCAATGACGCCTTCAATCTGTTGATCGTTAAAGATTGCGCCACCGTCGACGCGGTTGTGAAGGAATGTCAGCGCTTCGAGCACGCCAAGAACCGTCGCAATATAGAGGCAACCTCAGCGGACAGTGGTGATCGTGAGAGCGCATCAGCATCGGTATGTTGGTGGCTGGAACGGTACACGACGCGGATGTCATACTCTTGAAGTCGCAGAGCCCAACGAGCAAGGCGACCTGATGGTATGGTGACTGTCGTATTGGCGCATCGGAACCTGTATCGATGCAGTGAAAAAAACTGGGAGTTCGGCCAGGGGTAGGTTGAGCAACGTCAAAGGATTCACGAAACTGGTAGAGCAGCTGAAGAAGCTCAGAGCGTTTAGATGGCGATAGTCCGTCGGCAATCGATGAATCGAAAAACTCGGAAGGTGGTATATTGGAAGGGTTGAGGGCACTGATGGCGTCGTAGTCACCGGAACAATCTGGCGGCATGGTAAACATTTGTTCGTTATCAATGGCATGCGCGTGTCCAAGAGATTCACCTTGAAGCAGTTCGACGAGATACGGCAGGGGATTGCTGAGGCAAAGAACACTGTTTCCTTCAGAAATGGAGAGGGTTGAATAAGGCAGAAGAAGTGATCTTCGACTAACGAAGAGGCTTGATGGTTCAAAGAATGCAGCTTCGTCTCTAATGCCGTCACAGAACACGGGGAGCAACACAGCTGCTGTCGAAGGAATTTCAGTGCCTTCTTTGATGACGAGTTTGTGTACGTTGGGCTGAATGAGGCTGGTTGGTTGGTCGTAAAACGGGAAAAGTTCAAGCTCCGATCTTGCACAATCAATAACGGCATGGTTATGCGATAAAAAATCCCATGCAAGTTTGATGTCGTGTGAGCATCACGAAAGGACAATAAACTCAGCAGTGTAGTGGTCCTTCCCGATCATCAGTTGGACAGTACAGGCGGCTACAGGCTGAACCGGGTCCCGATTCGCTGTTTGCAAGCACATCATATTAAGAGGCGTTGTCACTTTTCGGAGCTTGCATCTATCTATCTATCTATCTATCTATCTATCTATCTATCTATCTATCTATCTATCTATCTATCTATCTATCTATCTATCTATCTATCTATCTATCTATCTATCTATCTATCTATCTATCTATCTATCTATCTATCTATCTATCTATCTATCTATCTATCTATCTATCTATCTATCTATCTATCTATCTATCTATCTATCTATCTATCTATCTATCTATCTATCTATCTATCTATCTATCTATCTATCTATCTATCTATCTATCTATCTATCTATCTATCTATCTATCTATCTATCTATCTATCTATCTATCTATCTATCTATCTATCTATCTATCTATCTATCTATCTATCTATCTATCTACCTACGGCTTTTAGCTCTCCTGGCCAATTCAATAATGGTATCGATACCATTATTGGTATCGATACCATATAGAACAAGGGTCACTTTGATCTGAGCCAAAAGGCCGAGAAGCGCAAACTTGGTATGGCATAACATGACTGTATGAAGAACACATTTGACTAGTCATAACATCGAAATCGTGACAAGTATGTCATTAATGTCAAGATTTGTGCTTTTCGGTCCTGTAGCTCTTGCGGTGGGTTCGTTCACATGTCATGTTACAAAACTGGTGAGGTACGGCATGATTGCCTGGGGAGCACAAGGGGCACACCCTAACATGAAAAACTGACATGCGTGTCATGTAACAACATAAATACATGCCACACTCATGATGCGCTGGTGACTGTTTCGCTAGCTTCACTTATACCAAATTTTGTATTACGGGACGTGAAGGGATGACGAAAGTATGGTACTGGTGCAAGCATGATAAACATGAAATGCGTGTCATGTAACAAGATGACTACATGCTACGCTCATGGTGCGCTCGCGGCCGTTTCGTTAGCTTTACATTTACCACACTCGGTATTACGCAACGCAAATGGACGACATGGTAAATGTCACATCCAAACATGATAATTACGACATGCGTGTCAGGTAGCAACATGACTACATGCCACACTGATGATGCGCTCACGGCCGTTTCGCTAGCGTCACATATACCGAATTGGGTATTTCGTAATGGACGATGAAGGCATGTGACTGGTGCAATCATAATAATCATGAGATGCGTGTCATGTGAGAACATGACTACATGCCACAGTCAGGGCGCTAATACATTTCGACGTGACGCAGGGAGCGCGCTCGCCGGTGTTCATTTCGTCACGTCATGCCGGCGTTGCCACGACCGGCGCCGGTTCTGCCTTATATTCTCAGGCACGCGCCGCACTGCGTTGCTTTGGCGCGTGCGCGTTTCAGCGCGTCCGGCGTCCCACCGTCACAAAAAAAGGGAGACGCATTGTTGTCGGGGTAACGCATCGGCACGAAATGCAGCATGTCGCATTTGGCACTGGTTGCCGTCGGGCCGCACCGACGGACGCTGGTTACGCCGGTCGTACCTGGCGTCAGACTACCGAATGCTCGCGTTTTGCTAACGAAGCATCGCTGTGCCCACCATGCGCGTGCGTCAACGCTACATTGGAGTATATTGGGCGCTTCATGATGCACTGAAGGCCGTTTTGCAAGCTCCAGATATACCAAATTTGTTGTTACGTGACGTCAACGAATGACAAAACTTATGACTGGTGGAAACTTGATACTCCTGACATCCGTGTCTTTTAAGAACATGAGAGCATACCACGCTCATAGCGTGCTCGCGGCCGTTTCTCTAGCTCCACATATACTAAATTTGCTAGCACTTGACGTGAATAGATGACAAAGGCAAACGACACATTCAAACATGATAATCATGACACGGAAGTCTTGTATGGCATAATTACCTCCACCTCGTAGCGTTGTGGGTATTTTAAAGTGGCATATGAACTTTTCTAATTCGTGGTTCGCATATCCCCGATTCCCACTGTACGTGGAATCTGCCAATTTTTTCTTGCATTGTTTTGTCAGCAGCAGCCAAAGAAGTAGAAGCCACAAAAGAGTACGGAACTGAAGGGTTAAACTTAGTATAAGCATTCACATGTGATCACCGACATCACCGACGGGGTATATCGCAGTCACAGTTTTTTATTCTCTATGGTACTTGGACTACCTGTTCGAGTAGTTGCAATAATGCAATATTCTTACCGCTGGGGTCACACATTGATTGATATGTTGGGTTTAACTTCCCAGAACCACCATATGATTATGAGAGACGCCGTAGTGGAGGGCTCCGGAAATTTTGACCGTTTTTTAACGTGCACCCAAATCTGAGAACACGGGCCTACAATATTTCCGCCTTCATCTGAAATGCAGCCGCCGATGCCGGGATTTGATCCCGCAACCTGCGGGTCAGCAGCCGAGTATCTTAGCCAGGAGACCACAGCGGTGGGGCGCTGGTGTCACACCAACACTTGTGGTCGCGGTCAAGGCGTCTGCGTCAAACTCGATGCTGTACAGTGCAGCAGCGACAAAGTTGTTGCGCGATCAAACTTTCTCGAGGAAAACCGGTATTAGTGACCGCTGCACGGCCTAAACTAATCCCAATCAAATATAGTGCAGCGTGACCACATGCAGCAAGCACCGTGTGAGAGCGTTCATTCAAGCGCGTCAGAGTGCACCGCGCATTCAGAACTAACATCCAGAACTAACTCACGCATCACCATATTCGCAAGTAATAATACTAACGGCCGCAAAACATTGAAATAGAGGAAGCACTGACACACACATAACACAGCCAGCGGCGTCTTTACATACCCGCACCCCTCCAGCCAGCGCGGGCGTACCGCTAGGGATGTTCGCGCAATTTGGTACCTAGGACGCATGAGGTCGTCAGAAAAGCACCTAGCGCGTGGCCACTCGTATTAGTTCGCGCCATGACTTGCCATGGCACTGCAGTCAACCAGCTGAATCGACTGTGCAGATAAGTGGTTTTGCATGTTTTGAGCTTGCTTTTATAATTATTAAGGCAGCAGTTTAAATCTTTGTAGCATTTATTACATTGTATGGCTTTTTCAGGGGTCAGTCACCCCGTATTTACTAGTTTGTGCGTGTGTGTGTGTTTGTTTCTTTGTGTTGTTTTTCTCTTGTCACCCCGTGGGGAGGTGCACATACATTGAGCATGCAAATTTTTGTAGTAGAGCTTAGACTTTCTCTTTTTCGTAAGGCAGGGATCATATTTTGTAATTACCAAGTGAGACAATTCATAAGGACAATTGGTGTCATAGTGTAATAAAGACATTGTTAAAAAGCTGTAAAGTGTTTAGGATGTGACGTGGGTTTGACCATGGACCCAAGTGCAGAATCGAATGGAGAGGAGGCTGACACCAAGTGTAGGCAATGTGGAGAAAGGAAATATTGGAGAAAATAATGGTTGCCCAGAGTGAACTGCTGATGAGTCACCGAGCTGGAGACTGCGTTGGCGACCGAGCAAGAGAAAACGAGGGCTATGGGAGAAAGGCTGAAGTCTACTGAGAAGCAGTCAAAGTGAACAAAGGAGGGGCTGACAGAGAGAGCACTAGGGCACTGGAAACCGGAACAGCAGAGAAGAAAGAGGAAGCAAGTTTGCAAAAAAAAAACAGGTTCAGCCGGTTCAATGGTCGCAAGACTAAGCTTCAGCTAAGTAGTGGTGGGGCTGGGAGGGGACAAAGCAGCCGACGTCACACGTGCAAGTAGCCCCTGGGTGCAGGACGAGCCAGCTGAAAAGTCACAGCATGTGATAATCGCCGGGGACTCGAATTTAAATACATGCGCAGAAACAATCAAAGAGAGGGTAAAAGGTGACAAGAGGGTTGCAGTAGGGACGTTCCCAGGACGCAAGCTGGAAGCAGTCATAAGGCAAGTGAGTGCAAAACTCAAAACTACAGCTAATAGACGAAGCCTCTTGATAATTTCAGGTGGTTTAAACGATGTCTTAAATGAAGATATGGTGGGACTAGCCACCACACTGGAGAATGGGGTCGGTGACCTGCACGCCACTTCTCTAGTACAGGTAGTGATATGCACGATACCGGAAGTACCGGTGCGTGATGGCAACCTGCAAAGAGCGGTTGTCAACGCAAACCAAAAGATATGGGAGATGAGTAGAGAGAAAGACTTTGAGGTGCTGGAAATAAACAGAGAAGTGCATAGATGGGGTGGTCTTCAACGAGACAGAATTTACTTCGATTGGTGGCTAGGTCACGAGGTGGGTTGGCGACTTGCAGGATGCGCAGTAGCTTTTTTGTGGGGCACGTGGGCCCTTCGGGGTGCAGGATAGTTAGTCACGAGGAAAACTATCAGGGATACGCTTTGACAGGTGGTTTGGAGAGATACGATTCTAAAGTGGCACCAATATTTAAGACAGGTAGAGTCCGGGGCAGAAATAGACGTAGCCACTATGGCCGAGCCAATTCAAACGCAGGGTATATTAACATGCAGGGTGGCAGGAACAGGCTGACGTGGGAAGAGATAGAAGAACAGCTAAGGGAGGAGAGGCCGATGGCATACGGTTTTGTAAAAACACATCTTAAGGACATAGAGAAACCTCCTAACAATCCGGACTACGCGTGGGAATATTGAAATAGAACAGAAGGCAGCAGGAAGGGAGTGGTATTGGGGCATTCTTTCATAAAAGTACACACTGGAAAAGGGTCAAGTAGGAGTGCACGGAACATATATGGCTAAAAGGGAAAGTGGCAGGGCAAATGACACTCCTTGGTTTTGTGTACTTGTGGACGGGAGTAAAGGCCAGAGAGGAAAACCAGGCAATGGTGATGTGTATATAAAAGGACCATGAGGAATGAGGAGGAGAGTGCAAGATAAATATACCAGGAGATAATAATGCACACAGAATATATAGATGGGTGTACCAACCCAAAAGGCAAAATGATCATGGATATGTGTGAAAGGCATGATTTGATCATTCGCAACAGTACTGAGAAGTGTGAAGGGCAAATAACATGAGAGGTTGGAAGGCTGCAGTCGACGATAGATTACGCACTGATGTCACATAGGATTTATGATAGGCTCAGAGGAATGCACATAGATGAATGTCGTTCCAGAAGTCGGGGTAGTGATCACAAACGTACCAAGCTAAGTTTTGGAAGAGGAGTGAAAGTGGGAAGGAGACAAGATGAGTAACTACAGGAACATTTTTACTCAGAAAGGCAAATAGAAAAAGCTAGTAAACAAATTAATAAGGTAATCACTGAGGATAATAAAACAGTGCGGACATACACGAATATAATTAGACTGTTTGAGCTAGCGCTTGCTAAGGCATGTGACAAATCTACTCTGCCCCGCCGCGGTGGTCTAGTGGCTAAGGTACTCGGCTGCTGACCCGCAGGTCGTGGGTTCAATTCCCGGCTGCGGCGGCTGCATTTCCGATGGAGGCGGAAATGTTGTAGGCCCGTGTACTCAGATTTTGGTGCACGTTAAAGAATCCCAGGTGGTCAAAATTTCCGGGGTCCTCCGCTACGGCGTCTCTCATAATCAAATGATGGTTTTGGGACGTTAAACCCCACAAATAAATCAATCAATCAATCAAGTCTACTCGGAAAAGAAGACACAAACCAAAGAGTTTATTTATTCATTTATTTATTTATTTAGTATATCTCAAAGGCGCCAGTCGGGGTATTACATGAGGGATGGGCATATTTAGCAACATACTAACGGTTCAATCACGGTCTTGAGTACATGTGCGTCGGAGTGGTGCATGGCGAAGGCAGGCAAGTTGTTCCAGTCTCGGGCGGTTGCAACAAAAAAGGAGCGAAGGTGGGCAGTAGTTTGTGCTGGCGGTGGATAAACGGCTCGGGGATGGTTTGTACGGCTGGATAATCGATGAGCAGGCAAGATGGCTGGAACGTTGAAAGGAGCGTGATAAAATTTGTGAAAAAGACAGAGCCGAGATATATGACGACGTGATTCTAGGTTGTTGAGGTGGCCACGAGTTTTAAGTTCGGAAACGCTGGAATGATAAGAGTACACGGAGTAGATGAACTGGGCTGCACGACTTTGTACAGATTCGAGAAGGTTAGATAGATTAGATTGATGAGGGTCCCAAACCGAGCATGCGTACTCCAATTTAGGGCGAACAAATGTGGTGTAAGCCAACAACTTCACTGATGAGGGAGCAAGTTTTAAATTCCTACGAAGTAAACCCAGCGCACGATTAGCGGAGGATGCTACGTTGTTAACGTGAGTGGACCTGGTGAGGTTGCTTGAGAATGTTACGCCGAGGTATTTATAGGATTCTGCTGTTAAGATTGTAGAGCCCGAAATGGTGTAAGTCGCTTGCTGATAATGTTGCCTACGGTGAAATGATATTAGCGATGTCTTATTTACATTTAATGACATTAGCCAGTCGTTAACCCAGTTAGTGGAATGAGGAAGTTAAGAGAGCCATAGCATTACGTCAGCAAGCTTCTAGAGAACACAGACATGCTAAGCAGCGGGGTGAACCGACAGATGATGTTGAAATAAAATGGGACATCTTTCGAAGCTGTAGAAGGAAAGCATTGATTCTGATCAATGAAAAGATTAGAACAAAAGAGGGCTCAGTGGCTGGCCAAAGTACACAAAAAGGTTAAAAAGGCAGCTGCGAAATTTCGGAACCATTTAATCTAACTCCCTACGAAATGAGACGAGCCTAGAGCAGAGGTTTAAAACTGCAGTTCAAGGTGCTAGGCTTGGACGGGGCAAAGCTATTTGATATATAGAAACAAGGGTGACAGAAAAATTTCAACGAAGTGCCTTATGCACCACAATAGACAAGGATAAATCAAGTGGCGCAATGGCTGCATTTTCAGAACGAGAGTGGGAAAGGGCTGAGAAGAGGGTTCCTAGTAGTACATAAACAGGCACAGATGGCATTCCAAATATGCTGATAAAGATTGGGTCCGAAGTCTTCGCGAACATGGAGAGAGGCAGCGAGCAAAATAATAATCGATGGTGGAGTCTCAGAAAGATAGAAAGTTACAGGATGAGCATGATCTATAAAGGAAAGGGGGACAAAGCTGACATGAACAACTACCATACTATAACAGGGAAAACAGTGATCTACAGGCTGGCGATGCAGGTTATGAAGGAAAGACAGCAGGCATAAATAGAGGATGAGGGGGTGCTGGGGCAACTACACAATGGGTTTCGGAAACACAGGACGTTGGAAGACAATCTGTTCTCACTGACGCAGTGCATCGAAATAGCAGAAAAGGAACACAGGCCCCTGTGGCTAGCATTTTTGGATATCAAGGGAGCGTACGATAGCGTGGTTGAAGACGACTTGTGGGGAATACTGGACGCACTAGATGTGAAAGATCGAGCCACTAATCTTTTAAAGGATATCTACATAGGTAACAATGTAGTTATAAAGTGGGAAAGACAGGTATCCAAGCCCGTAGAGGTACAACAGGGGCTTAAGCAGGGCTGTCCTCTGTCACCCTAGTTATTCATGATGAACCTACAAAGATTAGAGGCCAAATTAGAGGGAAGTGGTCTTGGCTTCGACCTCTCTTTCGTGAAACAAGGAAAATTTATTGAACAGGCTCTGCCAGCTTTGATGTACGCAGATGATATAGTGCTAATGGCCGACAACAAGGAAGATTTTCAGAGATTGATGGACATCTGCGCTAATGAGGGAGATAGGTGCGATTTCAGATTCAGTAAGAAAAAAATCAGCAGTCGTGATTTTTAATGATAATGAAGGTAGTGATCTTAGAATAGAGGAGGTCACGCTAGAGATAGCAGATAACTACAAATATCTGGGCGTATGGATAAGCAATGTGAATGAGTACCTAAGGGAACACAAAATATACGTGACGACTAAAGGTAAGAGGAATGCAGCAGTGATGAAAAACGGGGCACTCTGGAATTACAATAGGTGTGATGTCGTGAGAGCGATATGAAAAGTGGTCATGGTTCCTGGGCTGACGTTCAGCACTGCGTTCTTGTGCATTCTTGTGCATCAGAAGTTCAAGCAAGATTAGAAATTAAGCAACGTGGAATAGGTAAGGTTGCCTTAGGAGCTCACGGGAATACACGAAATCGGGGAGTACAAGGTGATATGGGATGGACATCATTTGAGGGCAGGGAAGCTATCAGCAAGATAGAATTTTCGAAGCGACTGAGAGAAATGGGGGAGGAGAGTTGGGCTAGGAAGGTATTCAGTTACTTGTACATGAAAAATGACGATACAAAATGGAGCAAACGCGCCAGAAAATTGACTGGTAAACACTTAGAAAACAGCAGGGGGCCAAACCAAAAAGAATTATCGGTTAAGAAAAAGGTGAACGAAGCTGAGACCGATATGTGGAGAATCAGCATGATTAAGGAGTGCGCACTAGAGATCTATCGAACTTTGAAGCACGCAATCGCCAAGGAAAAGATCTATGATAATAGTCGGGGTAGTTCTCTACTGTTTGAGGCCAGTACGGGAGTATTGCGAACCAAAACATATCGCGCCATATACGAAGGGGTAGACATGGTATGATGTGCGTGTGGGGAGGAAGAGGCAACTGCCAGACACTTGCTAATGTTCTCTAAAAGGCTTCACTTTATAGTTCAGGATGATGGCACAGAGTTTTAAGTGTAAATACACTTTATAAGCGACCCCAAACCATCCACCGCCGTCGGCGGCGTCCGCATTCTTCTCTCTATCTTTAAAAGAAAGAGGACTTGGCGGGCCGTAGCGCGACGCTCTACCGAATAAGCCACGGACGCGACGCTGATATCGGTGTCAGTAACGCGCCTTATACCCCCTCCCCCTTCGCTCGCTCCTCCGCTCTCCTCGCTCGCTGCAGCTGCGCGCGCACCCCTCTCTCTCGCGCGCCCGCCTTCTCTCTCAGTCTCCCGTCGAGAGCGGGTCGTGAGGGGGAGTAAAGTTAAAATCCGTTGGCATTCGCCAGTGAGTTAACGTAAACTCCCCCGTGTGATCAAATTGCGATTCCCAGGAACCATTACACCATAAAGGCACCATAGTGTGATTAATAAATATAATAGTGCGAATTAATAAATACCCCTCATAGCATCACCCCGTGTATTCGCACTTAACCATGTTCACCCTCGGGGAAATGCTTGGGAGTTTTTTTCAAAGCACCGGGGTTTATGAAGAGGGAGGGCAAAATAGAATTTAAGCGGGTAGAATTAACTAGAAGGAGGTTATCTGATTGGTGGCTAAAGTCAAGGCACGAGGGAAAATTAAACCCTTAGCTGTAAAGTACGAGTCATCAACCTCACTATTTACAAGCAAAAAAAGAAAATCTAGTTTTTGGTTCACTAAGTATTGCGGCTTGGTGGCGTTAGCCACCACCCGATCTAAAGGGTACAGCCATATCAGCCCATCCAACCATCCATCCATTGAACGGTGCGGGAATGTAAAGGCGCTGCCCGAAGCGGCCGGAATGGGAGCACTGCTGGGGCTGGGGCTGGTGGGGTCGAACAGGGTGCCTTTGCTTGTACAGCAATATATTCGGGGGGACGGTGTTCCCCGCAAGGGTGAGGGTGAGGTAGTTGCCTCTATGGACACCAGACACTAGTGGCACAGGCAACGCAATGTTGTCTGCAAGGTCCTCAAAGGGAATCGTTGGGTTCACTCCGAAAACCACGCCGACGCAAAAGTTCAGGTTGAGTTCTTTGGCCCGCACTTTGGTGTCGCAAGTCGTCCCGACCTGAAGTAGGGCGGTCAGATTGGCAGTAGGGTGAGTACCAACCGCAACAAGGTTTTGCCGGAAATTCACTCGGACTCGCGAGGTGGCTGGGAACCCCGAGAAAAAGGCGGCAATTGCATCCCTCGACGCAGCCAGGAAGTTTGCCTTCTTCCCGATCGGCCGAAAAAATGATGGTGGCCCCACAGTCCGAAAGAGGAGGGTCGCCAGTGAAGTGGGGACCATCGGAACGCGGTGACGTGCTTGATGGCACAGACTGCGCACTGGGGGCGGGTGACGATTGCTCTGCAACCACGGTGTTGGAGAGGCGAGAGGAGGGGTTGTTGCTGGGACAATATCCCGTGCAGGAAGCCATGCCCGTGGAAAAGAGGAAGCACCAGTTTTCACTTTCGCTTCACTCGAAACCAGCGAGAGGATGACAGTGTAATGGCTGCTGTCCTCTTGAGCTGCGTTTTTTTTTGGAACGTGCAGGCTTGCATTGTGCCTCTTGCTGCTGAGTTGGCATCGTTGTTGATGCCGAAAAGGTCGTGAAAGCATCCTCACGGCCCCCTTAGTTGCCTTCAAAAGGCGCCATTTGTAGACCTTACAGGGCTGCACACGAAAAGCGCGGAGCGATGAACAGGGTAAAATTGAGAGCACAGAAAGACGCGTCCTACTTCGGCGAAATCTCGCGCGAATCTCCTTCTTCCCCCTCTGTCTCCTCTATAGGCACAGAGTTTCCTGGCACTGTCTGCGGGAAATACAACTCATGATGCTTCAGCGAGCATGAAAAATATGAGTAGTACACGAATTTGCCTAGTCTTCGTACTTTACGTTCCTTTTGGCATCGCATGGCTTGAAGCTGTTTTGTCACAAAACAACAATCGGCAAATGTTCAGCAGCTGAGCTTCAGCACCTTAATATTTTGGACTTACCATTTTGAATCAGGTCACGGAGTTCGAAAAGATTCATTCTTTCCTTCAAATCAAAGCCGAAACACAGCAAGAAACAAAGCCATGAGTGCCATTCCCCCCCTGCAAGTTCGAAAACTTGGCAAATCTCTATACTACCCGTCATTTCCATGGTCGCTTAACGACCGCAGCACTTGAGTAGCTTCTAAATAATTTTATCAAACTCTTTGCCTCCAGGTGTGCCTTCAGGCGGCATTCACACTGCCATGCGCATGTCCGTCCTCTCCCCTCTCTCTTCTCTCCTCTTCATTGCTCCCCCTCTCACGCCTTGCAACGCCTACACAGGCAGCGTCTGCTAACGAGTTTCTTGATTGAAAGAAAACAGACTGCTCACACTGCACAACCGCCAACTTGCCATTCCGCACATATAGGTAGATCTTGACCTCCAAGGTGTGAGGAGGTTTATTAGCCGTTAAAGACAGCGACGAGACAGCGTCAAGAACCGTCCAGCGATCGGCCCAGCAACCAACCGAAGCACGAGCCGAGAGAGCCAGGCGTTGGCGATGCTGCTCGCTGCAGGCACATCTTCTTCTTCACAATCGCCCCCGCTGAAAAAGGAGCCATCCTGGCGACTTAAGAAGTTTCAGGCAAAGGCTCATGGTATGGTTTCAGTCGGGAAACATGGACGATGTCACGTGCACGCCGGCGCATGTCGTCCGATCGGGAAACTGGTTCAATTAGGAAATTAACCGGAGAGGTTTTCTCCAAAACGGTGTAAGGCCCCTCGTACCGCGGGACAAGTTTCGACTAGAGTCCCGGTGTTTGGTATGGGATGGCAAGCCACACAAGAGACCCTGGGGCATAGTTGGGATCCGGAAGAGAGGTGCTACAAGTTTCTTTCTGGCGTTGTTGTTCTTCCGAGGTGAACGCACGGGCGAGCTGGCGGCACTCTTCGGCTTGTCTAGCAGCATCGGAGATAGGTGGACACTCGGAAGCATCAAGACGGTAAGGAAGTAGGGTATCAATTGTATGGGAAGGCTCACGTCCGTAAAGAAGAAAGAAAGGTGAGAATCCCGTGGTGGATTGTATTGCGGTGTTATATGCGAACGTGACGTATGGGAGAACACGGTCCCAGTTGCTGTGATCAGATGCCACGTACATTGAGAGCATATCACCTAGCGTGCGGTTGAACCGTTCCGTTAGTCCGTTAGTCTGCGGGTGGTATGCTGTCGTTTTCCGATGAGTGACGTGGCATTCCGAAAGCAGAGTTTTCACGACCTCGGAAAGAAAAGCGCGGCCTCTGTCACTAAGGAGCTCTCGAGGTGCACCATGTCGAAGGATAAAGCGTTGCAAAATGAAAGAGGCGACATCCTGAGCTGTAGCGCTCGGCAAAGTGGCTGTTTCGGCGTAGCGTGTCAGGTGGTCGACCGCCACTATAATCCACCGATTACCATCTGGTGTCAAAGGAAGGGGACCGTAGAGGTCAACGCCGACGCGATCAAATGGCTTGGCAGGGCATGGAAGTGGCTGCAATGCGCCAGTCGCACGTGGCAGTGTTGATTTACGTCGCTGGCAGTCAGGACAGCACTGCACGAATTTACGTACAAAATTGTACATGCCACGCCAGTAATAGCGATGGCGAAGGCGTTCATATGTTTTGAACACTCCGGCGTGGCCACATTGCGGATCGTCGTGAAGGGAGGCGCATACTTGCGATCGTAAAGTGCGTGGAATGACCAGCAACCACCGGCGGCCATCGGGAGCGTAGTTGCGTCGATGAAGAAGTTGATCGCGGATGGCGAAATGGAGAGCTTGACGTCGGAGGGATCGAGATACTGGAAGGTTGGGCGTGCCAGATAAATATTCGATAAGAGAGGCGATCCACGGGTCACGACGCTGTTCGGTGGCAATTGATTCAAGATTTAACGATGACAAGTACTGGAGGCACGTGTTTCCGCACGTCGGATCTGGTGGCAAAGGTGAGCGGGACAGGGCATCAGCGTCAGAGTGTTTGCGTCCGCAGCGGTATACGACGCGAATGTCGTACTCCTGGATGCGGAGTGCCCATCGCGCAAGGCGGCCAGAAGGGTCTTTCACATCTTCTTCTTCACAAAGGTAATGCTGGTAAGGACATTTTTCGTGTGCGTTGGTGAACAACAAAAATGGCTGCGTACGCATTTAACAAAAGTGGGCTGCAGGTCTATTTGTCACATAGAAGTCCCTCATTGGCAATTAGCAGTAATTAGCATGTTCCAGTATAGAAAACACCGGTCTATCACTGCGTGCTTTGCGCCTCCCCAGGTTTCTCTAATGCGCAACGCCGCGATGTGCGCCAGCGGCAACTGTGCCACCTTTGTAAGCATTGGAGCCCACTGGTTCGCATCTACACATAGTTCTCTTCAGTGGGACATAGAGTAGTTTTTTATTAAACTGTATTAAATGCAAGCGTCTTGCGGCGTCACTCATAGTCACATGGTGGTTTTGGACGTTATTTCGCACAAATCAAATCAAGCGTCCTGCTTCCTACACAATGTATGCACGTTTCATCGAGGCTGCTGCCTCGACTCTTCAGCTCGACTGCAAAGCCACACTTATATATGTAGATTTTCAAACAAATATACAGAACGATGGTGTATTAGGGCAGATTTATCCACTTTAATTAACAAAGAAGGAAATAATTTTCTCCTCAATGAGACAAGTGCTTTCTGTTCGTGCAGTGGTCGCTATTCAAGGGAAATATCTTTGGAGAACCATCTTGAATGCATTATGTTCTTGATGAACAAGAATGTACGAGCTCAAAGGCAACTGAAGGGACTGACGATCCACTTATGTTAGTTTACTTTAGCGTAGTCACAACTACGATTATATCCAGGAGTGCCTCCGAGTCTTCCGCGTCCTCTTCCGCTATATGGAGCGCATCCTGTAATCCAAATAGTTGAAATCATTATGATAATTGAGTACTATACAGACAATTAGCGGGAATAATAACTACATTTAAAATGGCGTTCTTTCTGCTTGGAAGCATATTTAACCACGAAAGACTTCTATGCTAGGGCCCATGAAGACTTCAGTGACGTATCTTCGTCACGGAAACTGCGTAAAAAATTTTGTCAGATGTCAGACCAGTGAAAGTTCCGGCAAAGGCTATCGAACCTATAAACTCTCGGTCCTCAACAGCCCATGCCGAGCACGCTATTCACGTAACTGCACCGAAACAGTAGTGAATAACTTCTTTAAAAACGCGAGTTTTATATCTGCCTCTTTAATCACAGCGCTCTTATCCAGTGGGTGGTGTCGCCCTCTTGGAGCAGTGAAGTAGTTAATTATTACTGTGCCTTCCGTGATTAGCAAGTGCAACGCGTGTCGCGACACGTTCGTCGCAGCCCACGCGTTTTGAGCAGAAGTGCGATTTCGTCAACGCTTTAACGCACCGTGAGGTGACGACCTGAGTTCAAGTGTCGGCCTTGCTCATAGCGTACATCCAATCCAAAAATGTAACTGCGAGACTGGCCTTCCTCAAGTGCCTGTAATTCCATGTTCATCACTTAAGCTTGCCTCCAAAAAAACTCGCTGTTGGCCTACAGGGGACACGACGCACTTATTTGGTGAGAAACACATCTTTGACTGATGTGTGTAACGCCATACGTACGTGCCTCCATACGAACGAGCCGCAACGCGTTTTGCTCGTCGCGGGTGTAAGAGCGCTGCCAAATAGGTCTTGCCGCAGCTGCGCGTTGACATCACGCTCCCCTCGCGCGTTTTCCTCGCAGGTGCGCGCTGACGTTACTCTCTTCCTCTAACATAGCACGCTCACTGCAGCGACCACACCTGCCTGCTCCTCCGCCCTCTAATAACACACTTCTCTGTCGCTTCACCTCCACCGCCCGCGAATATTGATGTCCTTCTTGACGTAGGAGGAGATTGTGCAAAATGAAAGTGGCTTTGTCTTTGGCTGTAGATGAAGGGAAGCATGAAACTTCGGTGTACCGCGTGAGCTGGTCGATGTCAACTACGATTCAATGATTACCGTCTACAGGGCTTGGAAGGGAACCGTAGATGTCAATGATGACGCAGTCGAACAGTCGGGTGGGGCACGGCAAAAGTAATAAGCGGCCGTTCGCGCCATGAGGGGGAGTCTTTCGTTTCTCGCATGTAGATCAAGCCCGATAGCAGTGTCGAACAAAACGGTAAATACCACGCCAGTAGCATCGGACGTATGTGTGAGAGTCTTTAGAGAAACATGCGTGAACACAATGCGGGTCATCATGAAACGTTGAAAAATTTTGGATCGCAGGTGACGTGGAATGACGAGTAGCCACTGACGTCCAGCAGTTGTGCAGTTGCACCGGTACAACACGTCGTCGTGAGTGGGGAAGTTCTCGACTTGCGGACGTAATGTGCGAGCAGGGGGAGAAAGGGTGTGACCAGTCTGGAACTCCAGTATAAAAACAAACCAAGGGTTCTTGCACTGCTTGGATGGTCATGTCGGCGATGGTGATGACAGTGGTGTCATAAATTAGAATTGCGCAGTAGTCAGGGTCAGAAGACAGGGGTGAATGGGATATGGCCTATAATCCGCATGTTTTTGTCCGAAGCGATGCACCACGTGTATATCGTTCTCTTGTAGGCGTAACGTTCACTGGGCGAGGCTACGACTTAGATCCTTTAGTGACGACAACCAGCAAACGGCTTAGTAGTCAGTCACGACGTCAAAAGGGCACCCGTACACGTTAGGCTAATATTTGTCGCCCAAATAATAGTCAAGCGTTCCTTCTGAGTGTTGGAATAGCTGCTTTCGGCTTTGCTAAGCGTTCGGCTTGCAAAGACAATGGCGTACTCTTGGAAGCGGTCTTTCCGCTGCTAAAAAAATGCGCTGATCTTGACATCGCTAGTGTCTTTGTGGATTTATGTGGGTGCAGATGGGTCATAGAGCCACATATTAGGCGGCAATTTGATGAGGGGGTGCAGTTTGTTGAAAGCATCGTCACAAGTGAAAGACCATGTCGAAAGATCACTAAAGAAGGGGAGGAGCTTCATTAAAGGGGTGATGATCATCGCAAAATGGCGGGCGAAGCGCTGGAAATAAGAACAGAGGCCAATGCAGCTTTAGAGCTAGTTCAAGGTAGTTGGTTTGAAAAACTGCAATGGCTATATGTCTGGCAGGATTAGATAGATTGCTGTGCTTCCAAATTCCGTGGCCAAGAATGGTGACCGCACGAGCGGCGAAGTGGCACTTCTTCAGATTTCGTTGCAGCCCCGCTACGCAGAGAAATGTGAGGATATGCTCGAGGTCGGTTAAATGTGTTGAAAATCTGTTGAAAGGATGACTCTGACATTGAAATACCAAAAACAAATATTCTCATCAAGGCCTCGAAAGACCGTGTTATTCGTTCGGTCGAACGTCGCTGGCGGGTGCCTGAGGCCCAAGGGCTTGACTGTTAACTCGTACAGCACATCGGACATGAAGAAAGCTGTTTTTCTTGTGATCGGCATCCACCATAGGTATTTGCCAGTATCAAGAGCACTCGTTTAAGAAAGAGAAGAATTCCGCTTCCTTCAAGCAGTCTAAGGCATCGTCGATGCGCGGCAGTGAATCGACATCCCTGCGAGTGATACGGTTGACACGACTGTATTCTACGGAGAACCTTATAGATTCGTCCTTTTTCTTCAACAGCACAACAAGAGAGGTCCAGGTTTACTGAACCAGATTTTACTGAACCACCCGAATCCCTTGATGCTTCGCGTCACACACAAGACCCAAACGGTTTCGAACATGTGACGAAATTTACGCGTGACGAGCTGGTGAATCTTCACAATACCAGCCTACACCTTGACGTTCCCAAGCAGGGTCATTCGACAGACATTCTCAGCCTAATCACTTTGCAAAAAGAAAAACATACGCCATCAGAACCACCTCAAGCCATGTCTGTTGTGCTCTCATCGTCAAGTGATAACACACATGTGAGTCAAAGCACTGCAGGAATTTCGAATCCACCAACACCGGCGCATTGTCAACTGACAGAAGCATTTGCAATAAATGATGACTCACAACCATCTTGGAAGCTTTTTCTTCAGCCTGTCACGCTGCTTTCATCGCAAGACAAGCCCAGCAGTACAGTATCGACTACCGACAATCTACTGATCACATCACCATGTAAAGAAAAGCAGACTCGTGTTCCTGAAAGGTCCCCATCTAACCAACTTTCACAACAAAACGAGCAATTTCAACAACGGCAACTCCACGAACTCCAGGAACTACAACGGCTACTCGAACAAGAACAACGATCAAGTGAAACCTCCTCACGAGTACACTTGTGGCTTAAAGGTCATCAGAGACAACATCAATTAAAGAAGCAAACACAAAGCCAATGCATAAGCCATCTTCGCAAAAAAGCAAGGTCGAAAAGATTTTCTGTACCAGTTCTCTAGGCCATGTCTGCGATCCAAAAAAACTGAGAAAACGCCACAGAAAGTTACGAAAAGGACATGAAGCTACCACGTATACAACGGAGAAAAAAAGACATCGCCCCATCATCCTTGGTTCTCACGCACGCCGACTAGAAGCAAAGCGTCTGTTGCCACGACGGCGCTGGATCCGATGCCAAAGACATTCGTAAATCCAATGCTACACAGTTTTCAAGCCTTGTTCGTTCTCCAGAAGAGCTCAAGTCATGTCATCATCAGTGCAGATGTGCAGGGCGGGTTTATGCTATCCCGGGCGCAACAGTCAGCCTCGTCCACCAAAGCTATCCTAGATATGACCGGACTGCTGCCCTCTACTGCGAAGCTTATGTGCGAGTTAAGAAACGTACTTTTGAAATCGAACTACTGCGCAATTTGACATTCTTCACTGGATACTTTTTGTTGTTTTGTTGATTGTAACGCGCGCATTCTTTCAGGGGGAGGGGAAATCCTGTGACGTAGGAAGGCAGTGACTTGTTGTAGAAGCCGAGAAGGAAGAAGTGAGAATGGAATAAACATAAGGTATGAGCGAGGCCCCGTCTGCCATTCATAATACATAATAGCGATATTATATATATATATATATATATATATATATATATATATATATATATATATATATATATATATATATATATATATATAGAGAGAGAGAGAGAGAGAGAGCACATTAAGGCCGTCGTTCTCGCCAAAGGTAGTCGACCACTTGAACTACGTCCTCAAAAACAAAAATGTATAAGATTTAGTCTCATTGACTCAAATTGGTGGTGATGGACCTCTCTCACAATCACTGTGACGTAAAACAAGTATGGAAGCAGCAGAAGCAGTGATGACCTTTACCTGCAAGGACAAAAGAGCTACAATCCTTTTGTATTATGACCAGAATTACAAATGCAGTCAGTAAGACCAATACGCTGGAGCTCAAAACCATTCTCATCTTTAGAGTGACGCGCAGGGCGTTTCATGTTCAGTCATGGAAGGAGGGACCTTTTTATGTCGAATTCAGGGCGGAAAGCAGAGACAATAAAGCCAAGCACACTTCCTTGTTCTTTCTTTTTTTCGTTCTGGCTTCATACAGTGACTTTTGGAAGTAACACAATTGGTTTTTAAAGACGAAAATTTGGTTTGTGAACATACTAAGGCACACCGATGATCATACTTGTCTAGCAGCCTACGTCCCTGCACCTTCCTTATGGCCTTGTTCACTTTGTTCAAAGACAGATTGGCCGAAGGACGTATGAGTGTACAAAGAATATGAGTGACAAGTTATGATAAGAATAAGGTGATATACCTGGTGCGTACCTTTTCATCCAAATATCGTCAGCACATGTTCAGTTATCTCCGTGAATAACCTGTGCGCATACACTCACGTCATGGTCCGCTGCATGTTGGTATGCTCCACAAGTCATTCATGCAAGACAGTGAAACTAAGCATTGCAAAGTTGATTAGAAACGACGTCACATCCGTGTGAGTTGTTAGTTTTTGCTTGTCATGTGTAAATCTGCCCGTTCTTTCGGGGCATTATTATTTGTGTGTCAGAGGCTCATTGCAACCTTCGGGCTGCTGGAAGTCCATCGTGTGACATGGCAGTTGCTCGCTATCGCCTTCATTGCTTCGTTCTAGTTGGGAAATTGGCTTGTTTACCACAAAAGCGTTTTCTGACAGGGTTCATCACGGCTCCGCTGGCTCACTGGCGTGACGAATATGACATATCGAAACGTAATGGAAGAAATTGAAAAGAAAAAAAATGGCAGCATATCTACGGAGTGAGTGATGGAGAGTGGGGCGAAGTATTCGTTCGTCCATTCGTTCTTGATTCCGTCCGTCCATGCGTCCGTCTGTGTGACCGTCCATGCGTTGATCCACCCGTCCGTGCGTGCGTCTGTTCATGCGTCCGTCCCTGCGTTCGTCCATGCATCCACCCCTGCGTCCGTACACGCGTCCATTAATGCATCTGTCTGTCTCCGTTCGTCCACCTATTCAACACTGCAAGTATCACCATCTCGCATCTTTTCATCATATATTCACCATATAGAAGCACCGCCATCCAGCGGATATTCTAAGGACCAAACGAAAGGTGGCACACGCACACCTTCTTATGGCTTGCGCGTCGGGTCTACTTGCCACCTTTAACCACCTCGAGTTCTTGGTATATACTAGTTCACTGTATTCATGACACTGCGGCCCAACGCTCACTAAACCTTTCTAAAACCAAGGAGGCTACACCCAGCGAGTATAACGTAGCAACCTTTTCCTGTCAGATAGTGCTCAATGTACATGCCAATGGCTGCTAATGGGAAATGAGAGACACGACAATTCGGCTTTTACTTTTTTACGGCTTGCGCTTCGTATCTACTTCCCACCTTTAACCACCTCGAGTTCATGGTATATACTAGTTCATTGTATTGATGGCACTGCGGCTCAACGGTCGCTAAACCTTTCTAAAACAAAGGAGGTTACGCCCAGCAAGTGTAACGTAGCAACCTTTTCCTGTCAGAGAGTGCTCGATGTACATGCCAATGGCAGCTAATGGGAAATGAGAGACAGGAGTATTCTGCTTTTACTTTCTTACGGCTTGCGCTTCGTATCTACATCCCACCTTCAACCACCTCGAGTTCATGGTATATACTAGTTCACTGTATTCATGGAGCTGCGGCTCAACGCTCGCTAAAGCTTTTTAAAACTAAGGAGGTTGCACCCAGCGAGTATAATGCAGCAACTTTTTCTTGTCAGATAGTGCTCAATGTACATGCCAATGGTTGCTAATAGGGAATGAGAGACAGGAGCATTCGGCTTTTAGTTAACGTGCACGCCAGAAATTTTTTATTGTTCAACAAAGCACAGGAGAAATCTCCCACCAGCACCACCTTGCAGGTCAAAATGTAACACTGGTTACATACTATGACTACGACTACGACTATGAGGGACGAACAGGTGCCGCTATAAGGAGCTTCGCCCCTAAAGAAATGAGAAAAAGGGTGTTTTAGCTGGGTATCCAACCAGCGACCACTCACTCATCAACGTGCCACGCAAACAACTAGAACGCAACGCGCACGTTGCTCAGCTTGTTCATAGCCCCGCCGCGGTGGTCTAGTGACTAAGGTACTCTGCTGCTGACCCGCAGGTCACGGGTTCGAATCCCAGCTGTGGCGGCTGCAATTCCGATGGACGCGGAAATGTTGTAGGCCTGTGTGCTCAGATTTGGGAGCAGGTTAAAGAACCCCAGGTGGTCGAAATTTCCGGGTCCCTCCACTATGGCTTCTCTCATAATCATATGGTGGTTTTGGGACGTTAAATCCACATATCAATCAATCAATCAATCATTAGCTTGTTAATAAAAAGACTGCTTATATACACCATGTACCATTAGTGGTCGTCAGAGCTCTGCAACTGCAGCTCGTTCTTGTCTTTAGTCGCGAGATGGCGCGAGTATGACGTGTTGGGCACGCACGCTATAAAGGTCGAAGCCCCGCACCACCCTCGGAATTGCAATTGATGCGCGCCTCGATAGAGCGTCATCAGTCCGTACAGATATTCTCAGGCGTGGTCGCTCACTCGCGTGCACGTGTTATTACTGCGATTCTGGTGCTTCTTATCTCTTGTGCTTCCACCGAAAGTTTGCTTTAAAATTACAGTGGGGAAAGAGAGCAACAAGTTCACTTAACTCGCTGCCGTTGCTGCGTTAGCGAAGTCAACGCGCTGCTAACATACGGAGAAGAATTGTGATAGTTCGCGCTTGTACAGGTGTATACTTGTGAGTTGGTTTCTTGTGTCTTTATTTCTGTTTGATCAGCGGGATTTAAGTGCAGATCTGTGACAGTTTTTCGTCCGCAATCGTCATGTGTGTGCTCATTTCATGCGCACTTGGCGTTCCGAGCTGCTTGGCGCTCGAGCTGCTTGGCGTTCTTTAAATGTCATTGCAGTTTGTTGCTGTAGCATTCCTTCCTTCACCCTTGTTGCAAAACAACGCACAATGAACGCTCAATTACCCCAGTCAAGACGCGTTTCACTTTCGTGTTATAGCAGTTTCTAAACAGACGGATCAGTCACGTAATGTTTTTCACCTCGGTGGCAAACACGTCGTTTAACACGGAGAAAGATTAGGAGAAATCTTGGATTAAGAAACCAAGAAAATTATTCTACTCAACTGCACGTGGTGACAACGGTTAGGGACCAAGACACCTGCTTCTATCGGGCTGCCTATGCGCGCCCCGTGGTCCAGACCTCCTTGTTAGGATCGGAGCTGAGAAGTATAGTCTCGCACTGCTTCGTCAAGGTGATGAATGCCCTTCGAACTATGATAGGCACGTAAACTTTGAGAGCCCCAAGATATGTGAAATACGTCGGCCCTGGGAGCTTTGTACAGCTTGCACTGAGGTGTAAATGTAGTGGTAAAGATGTCAAAGAACAGAATCACGGCCGTTGGCTTCAATGTCGACTATAGCAGTTACTTTGTGGTGATCACTAACCACGTAAAGGTAAGTGTTACGTCGTCCTGCGTTACCGTTAGGTCTGGTTGCTGCAGCACCTGCACCGCTTTCACGGATGCTGCTACGTTGTTTTGTCACGTTTTTTGGAGGTGGAAAAATGCTCTTGCGAAAGCACTCTCTGGTTGGTGCCGAGCTGCTACCTGATGGTCTACAAATAGGCGTCTTCATCGATCACAAACTTTTTAAAAATTTTATACCGCAGTTGCATTGGTCACATTCCTAAGCTTTCGTATTAACAGCTCACGCATCGGCCTCGAACAGGACTGATATAATGCTTGCGCTTCCGTGAGGCGTTGTGGCCTGACCACAGAAAAGCGGAACATCTTCTGCACATCGACTGAGCTTCTGTAGCGTACTCTGAGATCCCAAGTAGTTACTCACCTGACTGCGGGCGGGGGGTGTTCACAGATAAGACACGCAGTTTAATCTCATTGTACTGAGATCGGTAGTACGCGGGATCGGATTTTACACTGTGGTTGCATGATGGGTGGTGCACTCTAAGGAGTGAAAGAGGAAAAGGAGTATCAAGGTTGCTCCGTTAGAGGAGTAACTAACTTGCCACACTCATTGCACCATTTTGGGAGTAACTGCAAAGGAGTAACCATGCTCTCGTGGTCACCCCTTAAAGGAGTAACCCTCAGCAAAACACAGATCATTTTTTTGGTTGGCTTCACCAGCCTTTCAGAGTGTGTATTGATATTTGGTTAGATGTACAATAGATTTGTAAGCATCACATTCAGAAATACATGTAAGAAAATTTGTAGCAAATACTCGGAATTCGAACTCATGACCACTCTGTCAGCATGCGCGTACACTAACGACTACACCACACCACGCTGCGGCACCGTCTGAAAGGAAACAGGTGAGTGTAGACACTGATGGGTCGTTTCACACGGCGCGAACATTTCTGCGGTTATTCTGAAAAACGGGTGCTTTACTCCACAAGGAGGAAAGGGCCCCTCCTGGCCGTGCCATGTGCAATCTTTTGTGCGCATTCTGTCTTCAGGAGGAACAAAGAGCCTTTTTCGGGGTAACCATGCAGTTCCTGCACAAAATGTTTTAGAATGTGGTCAGTTGTGCGCTGCACGTTGGTGTTTGTGAGTGCGTATCTCTATTCGATTGGTAGGTGCGAATCCAGATGTTAAATTCAGGCCATTTCATAAACCTCCAGGTAAAAAAACACGTGGCATAGTTTGTCGTGAGAGTTTAGATGCGAAATGTTGAGGTTATTTTGAAGGTTTCGGGTAATGTTTCCGAGTTCGCACTCACAAATATGTAAAAGGTCGACGGCTTTCTGGGTGGGTACATCGCTGCAGGATTCACTGTGGCCGTTATTGTGGTTGTTGTCTTCGTAGCCATGACCTTTCACTTGTCCGAGGAGGAGAGGGGTACAGTCGTCTTACACTGCAGCTGGCTCGAATGTCCCTGATGATGTTCTTGACGCCTTCGAAAATTGGACTGGGTTTCTGGCTTGGCGGGGCATCAGGAACATAAGCGGACAACACCTCAACGAGTTTTCACGTTGTTCTCACTTTAAACAAAGCTACAAAAAGACTGGGGAATCTCTAAAAATTTGATAAGACCAATGCTTGGAGTAGTTGGTGATTTGGAAACAACATATTAACGTAAAGAAAGAAAACGAGTGGTTACAGCGTAACTACAGCCGGCAGAAACATGGACAGGAAAAATCACAACAAAAAGCTGGTGGCCACAGTGCCCCCTGCAGCGCCCTTTCCTGTCCATGTTTCTTCCTACCGTAGTTACGCCGTATCTAGTCGTTTTCTGGCGCTTTGCAAATAACTTGATTCTGAAGGATTGCTGCTTGAAACTTCAGCCAGAAAAAAAAGAGCCACCATAGAATACATTTACGCATATGAATTACGCGGGCTGATTGTGGGGAGAACACCGAGTGTCCAGCCGTCGTGCAATTTGTGGGACTGTATGGCGTGTTGGCATTAGCACACGTCCTTACGAAGATTCCAGTATAGTTACTGGTGGCTGCGTAAATGCTCGAACAAACTAGACTATTCACGTACTGCGCGCAATCTTAACAGTGGTACTTCTGAGTCATTGCGTAGCGGTGAGCGCCGAGCATTACTAACACACTTTGCTGGTGAAATTCGCATGCATCAAAACAAAGTACGTGTGACATTTTCAGCATATGTGTAGTACAAATATTATTTATTGTGTTTTGTTTTCTTTTCTTTTTACTACCACAAACTACACCATGAAACTTGTATGAACAATTCGTTGATACACAGAGGTGGAATAGTGTTTAATTCAGTCGAACATTCTGAAACTATTTTGATTCTTTGGTCACCTAAGTTTTCAATTTTGTGTTTTTCAACATAATTTTTTGCGAATATACTAAATTGCGCATGTAATGAAACACAAAAGCGTTCCGTACAAATAGTAGTTGCCGGTTGTATGCATAAATTATTCTGAAATTGTATAAGAACTTCAATACAATACCTAGATTATGTACGATGAAATACACGCAATATCGCCATTTCAATAATAATACATGCTACTATACGTGAAAAGTAAGTCAGCAAACCTGAAAGGGATATAAATTGTGCTTGACGTTTGTACTGTGGGCCACGTCAAGGCAAATGTTCAAACAAGCTAACATTTCTTGGAATACCGAAGGGAATCAATACCCACGTCTGCATTCACGTCAACGTTTCCGTACATTGAAATTAACGTTTGAGCCTCAATGGGCTGTGACAAAAAGCTGTCCTAAAAACGCAATATTTTCTCCCTACAGACCTTCTATCCCCGAAAACAAACACGAACTGGTGACAAGACCGAACAAAATATATTCAAAACGCACCTAAATCTTACATAGAAATAAAAAAGACATGTTGTGTTCAATACCCTTTTTAATCAATAATGTTAAGGACCAGTCTCATAGTGCCACCTCAAGCACGAAAATATATCTTTTTATGATCAGTACAAAGTGTAAACCAAGCTTCAATGGTTGAACTTTAAATACCATATAGGTTGGTAGAGCATAGAACCAAATGCTAACTATTCGTTTAGCCCGTACTCACTATTTTACTTTGCCCTCATGGTTGTCTGCAAAGCAAACGTATGAACTCGTATACGACCACTCAAGTACAATAGCATTTCCTCGCTAATTAGAAAGAACGCACCAGGGTTGTTTATCTTAGTGCGGTGGTCACGCATGATAACCATTTCATTCTATTTTTCCAACCCTTAATCTCATTCTTTAGCCGATGATTCATAACAGCCGCTGGCCTGGTCATCCAGACATTCCTTCATTCATTATTTTTAATGAGGCGTTCACCTTTTTAACGCGCTCATGTTCGAAAGCTCACTGTGCATAAATTACATGTGAGAATTGGTGTGGGTGGCTTCGTTGGTAGTGAGCGACAAATTGGTGTCCTCTATCAGCACACATTCAAGATAGGTGGAAAGAATAAATAATATTAAATCTGGCTTCACGAGAAGCTTTGCACCTAGTCTTTCTGCGAGCCATGCATGTCCTCTGCCTGAAAGCCATCCGAATGGTTGAAATTGCTTTGTACAAGAAGTCAAATAAATTTCATGTAGGGAGAGGAGCCTTATGTACGAGGTGTTGCTTACAGAATTGTACACTAAGAGGAAGCTTCCGAACATGTGAATTGCAAACTAAAGGGGTGATTTAATGCTCTCTGCCTTCCTTAAGCAGGTGCCCGGTGCTTATGTCTGGACATGCAAAGTGAATATAAGCACACAATGGTATAAAAAATGCAAATTTTATTGCTTGCAACTTGACACAAGAAACACCTGAGCTCAAAAAGAAAAGTCTTAACACATCTCGCCTCCAAGTATGGTGTCACTTTTTCCAGTGTCTGAGCGCACAGTTCTGTCGTATAGCTCTCCGGTCGGCCGGTAGTTCACTGTAGGTTATTTAGTGTGCTGAGTTCTGTCATCGACCTTTCCAGACCATTCACTCAGCTGTGTATAAGTTGAAATATCAAATCCAGCATACTATGCTAAACGGCAGTCCCTAGATCCATGAAAAACTGGTCGCCGTGATAGGTGCTCTTCCCTGAGACTGCGAAAAAATTGGAGGACCCTTAAGTTTCACCATTGAAAGTTTAACGTGATAGTAAAATGCGGCCAAGTGCATACTTATAAATATGTTTTGTCACACACACACACACACACACACACACACACACACACACACACACACACACACACACACACACACACACACACACACACACACACACACACACACACACACACACACACACACACACACACACACACACACACACACACACACACACACACACACACACACACACACACACACACACACACACACACACACACACACACACACACACACACACACACACACACACACACACACACACACACACACACACACACAGTACGCCGGACTGTACCAGCGCGAGCGCGCGAACGCTACATACAGGTTTTTAAATTAAAGCAAGACTATAGCATGGTATCCAAGATACACGCCGCAAGCTCGCCATATCGGAGACCATAAAGAGTCTCACAATGCCTCACAGATGGCAGATGATATGTTTTCCGCTAGACGGACGCAGTTGTTCATTTTAAGAGCTGTTTGAAAGTTCCTGTGTGTTTTTAGCGGCGATGGCTGCACTATCCCAGTATTTTTTGACGTAGTTTGATGGCCTTCCAAGTGCGCCTACTAATGGTCGAATGGGCTCGTTTTCATCGAGACACCTGTCGAACAAAATGCGTTAGGAAGACTCCTCTCACTACATGGCAGTTTTGTAATGTTTTTTTTTTCTGAGGCAGCTACAAGTAATATTGTGGCTTTGTACTAGGATACCTGCTTGCCACGCGAACGGTCTGAGTTCGATCTGCAATGAGACTAAATATTTTATTCTTTAATTTATTTGCTTCTTTATCGAGTTTTCGCTCACGGATGACTTTTCGCTCACAACCAACGGTGCCGACGCCGACGGCGGAATTTCTGTGACACGAGCTCTCTAACACTATTTCGGTAAAACACAGCGAGATGTTTCGCTGCCATCGGCCTCTTGAACGTTTTGCACCGGCCACCCGGTTGCTTTCTGCGCACGCCCCTTAATCAACTTCTTGTCAGCTCGCACTCTCTTTTCGTGTAAGTACTTTTCTGAACATTGATACTCATAATTTTGTGACATATTAACCTCATATTCTTTTTAAGAACCCCTTGCCACTCTTGACTGCATAATCATTGGAAAGTGTGCGTCAGCGTAGGTGCGCGGGGCATCTTACGGAAGCATCGTACAAAACAAACTAATCAGGCGTAGTCGGCACATTGCAATGGTACTTGCAGTAGGCATTATAGTAAGCGAACGTTTTTTGTTACACGCACAAGTGTATTTCTAAAGTGAAGTTGTTCAGCGAATTGTTCCTCGTCCGACGAACCGTGACCCCCCCCCCCCCCCCGAAAAAAAAAAGAAAACTATGATCATCATAAACAAGTACATGCCACAAAAGTTAGGCAAATTTCTCTGCACATTACTAATCCATTACTAATCCACTCTAGAAAAAGATGTAAACAGTTAGCCCCACGTATGTGGCGAAAAATTGAGTATATCGCTCAGCTCGCAAATGGTTCACAAACAAAGCTACAGTTAGCTCAAGTAATGGCTGTGAAGCGATGGTGGTGAATCGAAAATTCTGAATACGTACAATGATAGAATACTAGGTAACGGGAAAAGCAGTGGTAGCTGCGGGAAGAGTCTTAATCATGGAAGGCCTAGGCCAATGCCGACCTACATGGTCCATGAGCAAACTTGGTTTCAGCTTGCTTTTTTCTCTGGTGTTCAGATCGTGTCGCTATCTGGTCTGCGACTGCGTGTTGTTTACGTGGAATATAAGCAGGCTGAAAATCGACTTCATGCTTTTAAAACCTAGCATTACGTAGCTGAAGTCAAGGAACTGCATAGAAGAAATGTAGAAACAATTTGTATACCTAACTAAGGTGGCGCTCATAGGGTTCAATTGCGCTATCACAGAATGCTGTTCAAGGCATCAAACTTTATCATCCTCCTTCAAGGCGACTATGCAAGAGGCCGGTAATCGCCTTGAAAGGGGGCCGGGTTTGCAGTCTTGTCGATGGTTTCATATCAGCAATGAAATGTTTTTTGCTCACCGCAAGATTACGCGAAAAGAGGCTGTGGTTGCTTTCACTCCCACTTAAATGCGCTGCCAGCAGCCGCCGGAGTGCACAGGTCCGGGGCTTCCGTGTTCTCTTTCATAAAAACTGACAGTGTAAATGCGGAGTACATTTGAAAACGAATTGGCAAGTTCTTTCACAATATTGCCACATGCACTTCTTCATCGCTATCTTTTAATTTACTGGCCCATTGCACGTGTCCGAACTACATTGCAGAAACAACGCCAGGATGCCTGGAACATTCCAGGTTATTTCAGGATCATCTTTTAGGCTTGAGCGCACATGCCAAATAGCTGAGTTTATTAATGAACATCTAAGTCTATCAGCAATAACGCTCAAATGTTCGATGCCGTATTTATAGTTGCTGACACATAGAGTAACGTAAAGGATTTTTAGGTTATTCTATAGCTGACGCGCATTTTCGTGGTCAGGGCACAGCGTATATTACTTGTGGTTTTCCGGCACCAAGTTAAGCTACATAAAACGTTTTCTGTTCACCATAAGGGCTGCGGCTATTTTTAACAGCATGAACAAGTTACAAAAGGAGCGTGGCCAAAGTGCTTGCGAAGTATGCACACTGATATTCATTTACTGGGCGACCACATTTCTTGGCACTGTAGAAGAAGCTACGGAGGTGGAGCTTCTGCACAAGTAGCACTACGCGAAGTAGTTCGTTTTGGCACGCGTCTCGTAACGCTGGGGAAGGTGACGGGGGCGCACAATCAGCGTTTCATGTATTGACGCACACACCGCTTAGCGTTTGAGGTGCACGTAAAAAGGCTGGACTTCCTCACGTGATCGAAAATGCGAAGCCACTACGAATAAATTAAATACGACTATCTTAATGGTGGGTGATGCATTCCGTCTCAAATAGCTCCTTGCCAGAAGCAAAAGAAGAACATTTATTTTATACGTTGAAAATTCGGGCACTACTTTGGAACTACTTTCACTGGCGGTAAGATGCACGCGATTTGGCTCCGTAGCTTTCCCTTCAGTGCAAAAAAAAGTTGTCGCCGAGTATGGATGCCAAATGGCAAGTCACGTTAAATATATTTTAGGGCAATCTGTCGCCTGGGAGATTCGCATGACCATGTGACTATATCATGGAAGGAGGGGGGCGGGTGAAGTCTGCCTCATGTTTTCAGTTTTTTTTCTTCCGCGTACACTCTCTCCTTTAAGATTGTGTAAAGCTGAGCATCAACAAACTGTACCCTCATTCCTGATGAAAGTACAATATATTATATATATATATATATATATATATATATATATATATATATATATTGCTACCTGGCGCTACGGATAACTCGAAACTAGCTAAGGAAGAAGACGATGTCAAAGCTCTCGTGCAGACTGGGTTCCATCTTGTATGCCTGCTTGTTTTCTCGATAGTAAAGATATTTCTCCGATGCCTTTTGCTCGTAATATTTTGGTGGAGAGCGCCGGTCCTCCCAGAATCAACATCCACGACGATTCTACGAAGCGGGCGTTCATTGGCTGTCTCTACGATGGCTGATCAAGACGAGAATGAGGATTCGTCGGTACCTTCCCCAAGCATGCCTCGTGAGACCACGCAGAGTCCAACAGCGTCGCATCCAGCCGTCATGAAGCGCACCATCGTTCTGACAAATCGACATGATTCAGGCACCTTTTCTGGCAACGACGACAAGGATGTCGAAAAATGGCTTCAGCTATACGAACGGATAAGTGCTCTATACAACTGGGACCCGATGGTCATGTTGGCCAATATTCTATTTTACCTTGAGAGGACGGCCAATGTCTGGTTTTCGAACCACGAGGAAGAAATCACGAGTTGGAATATTTGCAAACACAAACTAATCGACCTTTGTGGCAAGCCCATTGGACGTCATCGTTCAGCGCAGAAAGAACCCGCGTGCCGACTGCAGTCCTGCACAGTGTCATACGTGACAAACGTTCAGGATGTGCCCGCCCTCTGCCGTATGGTAAACGACAAAGTGCCGGAATCCGGAAAGGTCGCGCACATCCTCAAAGGAATCGTGATGATGCCTTCACTCTCCTTGTGTTCCGCAACTCATCGAAAGTGGACGACGTCACTAGTGAATGCCGGCGCTTTGAAGAAGCGAAATGTCTTTGTATTACTCTCCAATTTTCACGTCTTCCCAACAAGGCTGCCACGTCTACCTGCGAATACGCCCGTCTCCCTTCAGCAATATTGTGCGCATCGTGCACCGTGAAATTGAGGCCACATCTCCTATTGTTGATCATGCCTATGCCACAGACGATTCTCGTGCAACAATTTCTTTAATACAGACCATTGTCCGCCAGGAACTGGCCAACGCCGGACTACAGATGCTCTGTCCAGTTAACAGACCGGACCAATTATCTTGTGTGACTGATATGCCCAACAGTCTGTAAAACCGTCCACGTTACCGAAACTCGGCTGAATGGCGAACCTCCAATGATAGACCTATCTGCTTCCACTGTGGACGAGTCGGTCACATTTCACGCCATTGCCGTAATTCCTGGAATCGGCAGCCATGTCCGCACCACGCCAACACCCGGCGCCCACCTAATGGTTCCCGCATGCCAATATACGTCGACCACGACAATGCTTCGCTACCCATGCCCGCTCGACCAAACCGCTCGCCATCGCCATCCGGATGCCTGTCCCGCTCACCTAACCATCGCCACTTTCTCTCTCCCTCCTACCGCCACCAGTCTTCGCAAAACTAGCGTGGCTCGGTTCCTAGAGGTGAGCTTGCCTTGACGACCTGACCCGAAATTCCTCTGCGCACGCTACCCGGACACGAGAGCTTCATCAACGTAAATGTAGATGGCACACCTGCAATAGCACTCATTGACACTGGCGCTCACATATCTGTAATGAACTGTAGTCTTCGTGCTCGGCTAAAGAAAGTGCTTACGCCTGCTCTAATCACTGTAGTTCGAGTAGCTGATGGAGCAACGTCAACTGTCACTGGAATGTTTGCAGCCCGCGTCACTGTGGCTGGATGTCTTACTTCTGTTTTGTTTTGCGTCCAGGACCACTGCCCACACGAAATCATTCTGGGATTAGATTTTCTGTCGGAGCATTCCGCCCTAATTGACTGTTCAGCGGGTGTTGTTCAAATCGCTTTACCACACGCCATTTACCATCCTGCTCCTGCGCCGCGAAGGCTATGCTCCGTCGAGCATATTCGCCTATTATGTCTAGCTGTGACGTATATGGACGTCTCTTCCGATCCGCCTGTGGCCGACGGAGATTATGTGGTGTGACCTAACGCTACCGTCCTCTCTTTGTTCAATGTAACGTTCCCGCACACGATTATCACTATGAAGGACAACGTGACACGTCTACCTATTGTCAACTTCAGAATTTGCGCGCAAGTACTGCCCCGACGAATATGTCTAGCAACATTTGCCTCGGCCAGTGACTACAGCATTTCCGCTTTAACAGAGGATACTCCGCAACCTCCCAGTCTTAAGTTGGGCACTACCCGCGATGGCATAACGAAAATGATCGCGTCTGATCTCTCTTCCGAGCATGTGCACGCGCTTTCTGGTCTTTTTGCGTCATATGAAGACATCTTTGATCTCCACGAACAACCACTAGGCCAAACGACCATCGTAAAACATCGGATTAACACCGGCAATGCAAATCCGGTACATCGACGGCCCTATCGAATATCCTCCACCAAACTACACGTGATGAAGAAAGAAGTCGACAAGATGCTTGCTCAGAACATCATCGAGCCTTCTTCAAGCCCCTGGGCTTCGCCTGTCGTTCTCGTCAAAAAGAAAGATAACAGCTGGCGTTTCTGTGTCGAATACCGGAATCTTGACAAGTTGACGAAAAAAGACGTGTATCCCCTCCCACGGATAGATGACGCCCTTGACTGCCTTAGTGGAGCGAATTATTTTTCTTCCATCGACCTCCATTCCGGCTACTAGCACATAGCAGTTGATGACTTGGACCGTGAAAAGACAGAATTCATAACTCCCGACGGACTCTATCAGTTTAAAGTAATGCCGTTCGCGTTATGCAATGCCTCAGCTACATTCGAACGAATGATGGACGCTCTCCTTCACAATTTTAAATGGTCAATCTGCTTGTGTTACCTTGATGACGTCATTGTCTTCTCACCGACTTTTGAAACACACCTCGAGCGCCCCTCGACGATTGTTTCTGCTTTCCGCAAGGCAGGGATTCAGTTGAACTCGTCCAAATGTCACTTCGGCCACCGCCAACTCACTGTCCTCGGTCACCTTGTTGATTCTTCTGGTGTTCGTCCCGACCCTGAGAAAATCCGCGCAGTCAAAGATTTCCCTTCGTTGACCTCCTCGAACGGCGTTTGCAGCTTTCTGGGCCTCTGCTCCTACTTTCGCAGATTTGTGCGGAGTTTCGCTCACGTCGTGGGCCCACTCACAGAACTACTGACGAAAGATGTGACATTTGTGTGGCAACCTGAACAAGCCAGAGCATCCGCTGAGCTGACCGCCACATTTACGACGCCACCCATTCTCGGCCACTTTAATATGTCCGCCACAACCGAAGTGCGCACCGACGCAAGTGGCCATGGAATCGGATCAGTTTTGGATCAAAGACAGCATGGCTGCGAGCGCGTCATTGCATACGCTAGCTGTCTCTTATCGCCAGCGGAGCAAAATTACTCAATCACTGAACGTGAATATCTTGCGCTCGTTTGGGAAGTGGGTAAATTTCGGCCATACTTGTATAGACGGTCATTCACAGTTGTCACTGACCATCACGCCTTATGCTCGCTGTCATCCTTAAAAGATCCTAGTGGACGTCTTGGCCGGTGGGCTCTACGGGCACAAGAATATTCGTACTCAGTTATTTACAAATCGGGCCGCCACCATGAAGATGCCGACTGCTTGTCGCGTCATCCAGTCGAACCACCGGACGTTCCTGAGAGCGGCGAGTCTACTTGCACGTGGCACTTCCCGCCTTCGGCAACATCGGAGATGAGCAACGTCATGATCCTCACTTGAGAGATATCATCCATCGGCTGACTGGTCCCACAACTCCTCCGTCTCTCCGTATGTTCCTGCTCCGAGATGGCGTATTATATTGCTACAGCATGCATCCTGGCAGACCTGAGCTGCTACTGGTCATACCCCAACATATGCGTCAGACGGTCCTCATGCAGTTACATGAAATCCCAATGGCTGGCCACTTAGAAGTCTCAAGAACTTATGACCATGTCCGACGTCGCTTCTTCTGCCCTGGTATGTACCGATCCGTCCATTGTTACGCCGCTTCTTGTAAATCCTGTCCACACCGCGAAAAGCCTACAGCCCTTCCAGCAGGACACCTTCAGCCCATTCAGATACCATCGGAACCATTTTAGGGGGTAGGCTTTGACCTACTTGGACCTTTTCTTTTATCGGTCAGTGCGAACAAGTGGATAGCAGTCGTTACGGACTATGCCACTCGGTATGCCATCACGCGGGCCCTTCCTATCAGTTGTGCAACCGACGTCGCCGACTTTCTCCTAGAAGACGTCATTTTACATGGTGGTGCCCCTCGACAGTTACTTACCAATCAGGGTCACTAGTTCCTATCCCAGGTTATACAAGACACACTGCATTCTTGCGCTACAACACACAAGTGCACAACAGCCTATCACCCTCAAACCAACGGGCTCACAGAACGGCTAAATCGAACTATCAGAGGAATGCTCGCCATGCACGTTTCCACCGACCATCGTGACTGGCACGCAGTCCTGCCATTTGTGACTTTGCCTATAAGACGTCCCGGCATGATACTGCAGATTTCTCGCCTTTTTTCTCATGTGTGGATGAGAACCCACGCTACCTTTTGACACGTTCCTTTCTATCGTTACCCACACATCGGACTACGCCCGCGATGTTATCTCTAGAGCTCTACAGGCACGTGAAATTTCTCACCTGCGTCTTAGTGATTCGCAAGACCGCCAACGACTGCTGCACAATGCCCGCCAGCGCGATGTCAACTTCCAGCGTGGTGACACGGCCCTTCTTAGCACACCATCACGGCGAGTCGGCCTGTACGAAAAGCTGACTTCACCATACTTGGGTCCGTACCGTGTCGTGCGCCAAGTTACCGACGTGACCTATGAAACTGAACCATTTCACAGCACCTGTGCCCACTCGTGTTCTGACGTTGTGCAAGTCTCTCGGCTAAAGCAATCCCACTCGGACACACCGACCACCGAGACGGTGCCTTCGCCGCCGGGGGGTAATGCTGCGTGGCGCCACACATAACTCGAAACTCGATAAGGACGAAGACGATGTCGGAGCTCTTGTGCAGACTGGGTTTTATCTTGTATACTGCTTGTTTTCTCCTCGATAGTAAACATATTTCTCCAAGGCTTTTTCCACGTAACAATATATATATATATATATATATATATATATATATATATATATATATATAAAGCCCGTGAAATGTAAATGATTGATATGAGGGGGCTTAACGTCCCGAAACCACCATATGATTATGAGAGACGCCGTGGTGGAGGGCTCCGGAAATTTCGACCACCTGGGGTTCTTTAACCTGCACCCGAATCTGAGTACACGGGCCTACAACATTTCCGCCTGCATCGGAAATGCAGCCGCCACAGCCGGGATTTGATCCCGCGACCTGATTATCAGCAGCCGAGTACCTTAGCCATTAGACCACCGTGGCAGGGCCCTGTGAAATGTGAAAATAAGCCGGACGGACTGCGAGTGCACAGCTATAGTGCTGCTATAGACTTTAATTACAACGCGAAAAAAATAACAGCGCTAGACGTATGGTACAGGAAACAACTCTACATATCAGTGTTCATTTTTTGGGTTTCCAGCTGATAATTAAAAATAGGTAATTATGAATTATTTATTAAATAGTATGGGGAGAAATAAAAAATAGCCTGAGTACCTACAGGCTCGTGCAAGAAGTATGCGTTTGGTTCGATTCGCCACTGAAGTGTGTTTGATTTTCAAATTCTGAGCTCAAGTTATGAGGAACACCCTGGATATAGAGGAAGAAGTGTATACTCAAAGGCTAGTTTTTCTGTGTTTGACACAATATTAATGAGATCTAAACGACAATAATGCCAAGGCAATTACAGGGGAAGTAATTAGACCAAAGTGTAATGTTAAAGAGAAAAAAAATGGGTGGAAAGATAACTTGCCGTTGACAGGAACCGAACCTGCAGCCTTCGAATAACGCATTCGATGCTCTACCATTGAGCTACCACGGCGGCTATACCTCCTACCATCTTATTTGGTACATATGAGAATTTAAACGTGGGAGTGCCAGTCAGTATCACCAGTAGCCATCGGCGCTTATGGCGTACAAATACGTTTAATGAGGGCTACACATTTCTCGAATGTATATGTATTTGAGAACACGGTAGAATGTGAAGGATAATACATGCACATCACAGCTGTGTGTGTCACCGCTCACCTTGTGTGAATGCTTGTGAATAGACAAATTTCACGAGACACGTCACGAAAATGCGGTGGCGCTGTCTCAGTCAAGCAACGAGAAAAAAAAAAACGTGTGCCGGCAAGCTGCGTCGTGGTTGGATGTGAGTTGCGTCTCACAACTTAGTTTTGTTTGTTGGTGCACATTGCAGCTCTTAGCGCTTATGACTTTCACAACGCTTATGGCGTCTCACAACGTCGTTTTGTTGGCGCACACCACAGCGCTCAGCACTTATGGCGGAATTTATGTGCGGAGGTCGTTATAGCTTTAGCCCTAATGTCGACATTAACTTACTCATGTTTACAAACATGAAATGGGTCTATACTCACATACCTTATGTGCGCACGCAGGCATATATTCACAAACCATCCAGTTCAAGCGATGTATCACTGTTTGCTAGTTCTCGGTACACTGCACACTATGGCTACGTGGCTTTCAAGATTAACGAGCTTTTTCACCTATCCGTATGTTATATATCTGGATGCAGCCCTTAGTTTACAGAAACATCTTTTTTTGTTTTTGAACCAATACTAAAGACATAAAAAAATGCGTGAAACCTGCGCGGAAGACGCAGCACAGTCCCCGCGAAAGCTAGAAGAGCGGCCTTACAGAGCCTTTTTGAAACACTCATTGGGTAACTGTTGCAAGCACACTGGCTGGGTACCCACTATGGTATTATTAAAACATTCATGGATAGAAGAGCACCATTCGCTAGGCTATTTATTGTCATTCTTCTGAGAAGCGTTCTATACGGTAAACACTTGCAAAGAATTTTGTGCCAATTGCTCATGCAGTAGGGGATGACGATAAGGAATTATGCCAGAAGTGGGCATGCGCCACCGTTAATGGGTGATCAAAACCAAGCTTTGGTAATGAATTTGGGCATTGAACGGCCCACTAGTTACGCTAATCGCATTGTGTGACGCCTCGGTGTTCTTTTGCTATTTTAAAACGCTTTATTACTCATAATAACGCGACTCGTTTCCCGACATCAAGCCTGGTAAAGACAAGTTTGCGAACAAGTCTCGAGAACCCGCGTTTCTCTGTGGTAGAATATTGGGATGCTATGCGGTGGACTCGAGTTCGCGCCCCACTGCATCCTTGGTACAAGGGTTTGTACAGCGAAAGTTATGAGTTCATAACGCGGGTCACGCGCAGTTGTCCGCCACTGTCGGTGGCCACAACCACAACTCGCGAAATTAGAAAAAAAAAACCTGGCACCAAAGACACAGTGGGGCTCGAAACCGGGTCTGCTGGGTCCCAGCCCAGTAATATATCACTGAGCCACAGTTTTTTTTCATGGTATTTAATTAGGTAATTGCGCAACAAAGACAATATTAAGCGAACAAAAGTACAATCAAATCGTGAAATTAAAGCTCAAGTGTTACTCATAAACACTAAATGGCTAACAGAGCGTGAGTTCCTCACATGGAGAGTTTTTCACATCGTGTTATACAAACAAAAAAGGGGTGAGGTCAAACAGTTCTCTAAGACGGAGTACCACTCCGGCCTAAAGATTAGCTCGTCGTAAACGTTTTTTAGGTGGATAGCTATTCGAATGAAGTGTGCGCTTAAAGAGGTGGTTGGCTCTGCATTGCGGTCTTGCATTCGTGTCTTCCACAAGCTGTGCATACCCATGAGGAAAAACATATCATATGGTACTTCATAAAGCGCTGCTGGTAGAAGAACGTATTGTGTGAGAATTAATGACGAAACGTTTTTTCAGTGCTCGCTGAAGGACATCTCAAAACAGTATGGCATCTTTGCAGATAACAAAGCAATGTTCAATCGTTTCCGGCACATCACATAGATGGCAGTTAACAGACGGAATGAAAATACCCTTTCTTTCTAACCATGTGTTTACCGCCAATGTTTTAGAGTGGAGTTTATAGAAGAATGTTTTTGAATTCAGTGGAATGTACATTTTGCGCACTCGCTTCAACACATCGTGGCCTGGAAGATTGGAGTACAGTGAACGGTACACTGGAGGTGGGAAGAGTATACTCAGTAGGTTCTTATACAGCACCTTGCGCGATACTGTGTACAGGTATTCTACAGAAAAGCGAGCTTTAAGGAACTGAACTGCGAGGTAAACTTCCTGCATGAATCCCCACAAGCATGGGCGTTCGGAGAAGTTGGATGAAACAATTAAATCTGGTAAGCAATCAACAAGTGTAACCTGCAAGAAGAAACGAATTACAGGATGGGAATTGTCTCGAAAAAAGAAGAATTGGGACACTATTTGCCATAGATAAAGGTGTTTTAGTCCTAGCCCACCCTCACTAACTGGTTTGAATATATTATCACGATGCATGGGCTCAAAAGTCGAAGACCACATGAAAGTAGCGAAAATCCGATGAAAGCGTTGTTTTTTATAATCTTGCGCAATGAATAAGTTGCAATACATAGTAAAGCTTAGTCGCTAAGAAAGTATTGCAAGCTTCAGCTCTCCCAAATATCGAAAGTCGATAGGGAACAAATGCCTGGGCCTGTTGTTCAAGCTTAGGGACGCGTTCCTTCCAGTAATGCGCACTGAATCTATATGCATGCAATGGTACACCGAGGTATGTTGGAGGAGTTCTTGTCCAATTAATCCCTGCAAAGTGGTTCGGTGTGCTACCCCACAAGCCAAACCACAGTCCTAAAGTTTTAGAGGCATTTAAACGAGCTCCTGATAATACGCCAAACTTTTCAATAGTATATACCACATTTTCGACACTTCGTTTATCTGTGCAAAAGAATCCGACATCGTCTGCATAAGCCAGTACTTTCACCTCACTGCCTAATATACTAAAGCCACGAATGCAACTCGACTGTATTATGCTTAAGCACAGTGGTTCTAGATAAAGTGCAAATAAAAGAGGTGACATTGGGCATCCCTGTTTTACAGAAGAGCGAATAAAAACTGGCTTGGAGAGTTGACCATTAACTATCAGACGAGTTGAGCATTCATTATAGCATAGTTTAACCCCCTTACGAACAACTTTGCCAACATTAGCTTCTTCGAGAAGAGAAAAAAGGAAAGAATGACGAACACGATCAAAAGCTTTTGCAAGGTCTACCAGTAGCATTGCAAGATGTTTTTGAGAACCATGACAGTATTGAAGCACTGTTCGAGCGACATGTATATTGGTTTGTATGGATCGACCTCTGATCTCACATGTCTGATGAGACCCAATGAGGATCGACATAGCAAATTGCAACCTATTTGCTAATACCTTTGCGAAAATTTTGTAGTCCACGTTTGACAGCGATACTGGTCTGTAGCCCTCGACGAAGCGAAGTTTTTCCTTGTCAGTTGTAGTCGGTATTGATACAGTGTGACTTTTGCAAAAAGATTGTGGGAGTGTATCCATGTCATAACTCATCTGAAAAATATTCAGCAATATAGGAGCAAGTGTTTTCTTGAAAGCTTTGTAAAATTCGCCTGAGATGCCATCAGGGCCAGGTGTTTTCAATAAAAGCAAGTTGTCGATTGCCTGCTCGATTTCCTGTATAGTAATGGGCCCGTGAATGACTGCACAATCATTGTCCTTCAAGGGGTTCACAAGAGAAACAAAACTAGCCTTGAGGTGAGCGTCAAGATCATCAAGAGGAGAGCTAAATAAACTGTTATAGTACGTTTTGAACGCCAAAGTGATGTCTCCGTTATGTTTTATGAGCACATCGGTAACGTACAAGTCTGGAATAACTTTAGAAATCGCATGGCGTTGCTCATCATGTAAAGCTTGGCGCGTCGGTTGCGCAGAATTTAAAGTGCACTGATTCCGAGATCTAATACGTGCCCCTTGGTAGCGAGCAGCATCGTATCTCTGTAGTTGTCACTTAATATTTTCAATGTCCTTGATGTACTTTCCCGGCATTTCGCATTCCATCTCATAAAGATTGCAAAGACTTTTAACAAGTATCTTTTCATCATTCTTTCTATAGAAAGATTTAACAGCCCCAATTTCTAAAGCTATTGCACGGACTTCTTGTTTAAAAAGCTCCCAAGCAGCGAAAATATGAAAACCAATCGAAAAAGATTGACTCAATGCCATCTGGACGCGATTCATGAATTCCTGATCGCAAAGGAGCTTCGCATTCATTTTCCAAAGGGCCCACTGGGGACGGAATTGTTTGTGACGATTTTCACCAATTTGCGCTATGACAATACAATGGTCTGAGAATAATACAGCTTCGGTGCTGCAGGACATTTTACGAGATAGGAGTGATGAGGACACGTAAATCCGGTCAAGGCGAGCATGAGAACTGCCTTGTACTCTTGTATATGCTCTTGCCCGATTCGAGACCCCGATGTCAATTAGTCCTGCATTATCTACAATACCGAATAAAAGCTCACCACTCCTGTCTCTCTTTCCAGACGAATTATAACTATCAATAGCTTCACATACGCAGTTGAAATCTCCCAAAGTACCGTGCATCTGTCGACGTCAATTCAATTACGCTCTTTTTTAAATAACTCAAGTCGTTTCAGAACATCATTAAACGCATATAGATTGATAATTCTCCATGGCACTCCTTGCAACGAAAAATCACAGCCTATATACCTGCCCTCTTCATCAACACTAGTGCACAATTCTGAACAGGGTAGGCTGTTTTTCAGAAGCAACCAACATCCCGCAGATAAAACTTTAGCATGTGAGACACACACATTAAACTGAGACAGAAAAGGCCGCAGGGCCTTCTCGGCCTCTTCCTCGCTCTCGATCTTTGTCTCTTGGATGGCGACAAAGTCGAGACGCTTCCGATTGAGAAGTCTACGGAGCTGTGCCTGTTTCTGCGAAGACCTAATGCCGCGTACGTTCAAGGTAGCAAATATGAGTCGCTCAGACTGCGCCATGGTGACTACCTTGCAATGCGCTTATCGTCCCACTTGATCAGATCCAAGAGTTGGCGCTGAGGCTTCCCGTGAATTCCCACCAGGCCTCCTAGATCGGGATCGGCGACACTTCCCCTTTGGCATGGACTTTCGGCGACAGCGTGACTCCCTAGTCACTGACGCTGGGTCACTCCCTTTGCTTGAATCAGAGCAAATTCATCAGAGAATTTGGCGTAATATTCTCGAGATACACAGAGAGCGCTTGCCTGTTCAGCCCGCGTAGACTGTCGGTAGCCTTCAGTGGCACAAACAGGATAGAGTGAGGCCATCGCTGAGGGGCAGTTTTCACGGTAGTCGTGCTTGATGCCGAAGATGCATTGACGATCCGTCGTTTAGCCTTGCGGTACAGGACGGGTTGGAAGCCGTCGTCCGAGGACTCGTCGCTTGATGCGGAGTATAGCTCAGTGTCTCCACTCTCACTAGACGCGTTTCCTCGCTTCCTCGAAGCAGTCCCAGCGGTCGAACCGGACTCGGACGGTGCCCCGTGAGGTTGAACATTCATCACCACGATATATGGGGTGATAGACCCCACAACTGCGGCGAAAAAACCAGAAAAGCACAAAGACGAGCAAGATGTGTTCCGTAAACGAATCACTTCGTCTTCCTCTTTGCAACAAACAAAGCAGTGTTCTAATGTCTCTGGCACATCACATAAGCGGCAATCAATACAGGAAACAAAAATAGCTTTTACTTTTAACCATGCTTTAACAGGCAGTGTTTCAGTACATACTTTGTAGAAGAATGTTTCAGAATTTGGGGACACATACATTTTGCGCACGCATTTCAAGGCGTCAAGACCTGGCATATCGAGGTACAATGAACGGTACAACGGAGGCGGAAAATACCTAGATAGTAAATTTTTGTACAATTCTTCACGAGACACTATGTACAAGTATTCTATAGAAAAGCGAGCTTTAAGAAACCTAACTGCAGAAAAAACTTCCTGCGGGAATTTCCACGAACACGGTCGTTCGAAAAAGTTTGAAGAAATGACTAGGTCAGGGAAGCAATCCTCGAGATTAACCTGCAAGAATGAACGAATTACTTGATGGGATCACGAAAAAAGCGGAAAGCAGTTTGCCACAGATATAGATGTTTTAATCCTCACCAACCAGCACTAGCTAGCCGGGAAATATTGTCACGACGCATGTGCTAAAATTAGAAGACCACATGAAAGTTGCAAAAATCCGATGAAATTGTTGTGCCTTTTCGCACAATGGATAAGTTGCAGTACCTAGTAGAGCTTTGTTGCTAGAAAAGTATTACAAGCTTCAGCTCTCCCAAATATTGATAAGCGATGGGGAAGAAATGTCTGGGCTTGTCATTCAAGCTTAGAGAGGCGGTCCATGCAGTAAAGTTCACTGTATGTATACACATCTATCAGTACACCAAGGTACGTTGGTGGTGTTCTTATTCAATTAAATTCCTCCTTATTGACTAGGTGTGCTCCCTCACGAGCCAAACCATCATCCCAAATTCTTCGAGGTGTTCAAACGAGCTCCTGATACTATGCCACGTTCGTCCATTACGGACAACACATTTTCTATGCTTGGTTTATCTATTCAGAAGACTACTACGTCGTTTGCATAAGCTTATACGTTCATTTCAGTTTCTAATATATCGAATTCACGAATACTACCTAGAGCCGCATAAACATAGTGGCTCTAGATAAAGGGCAAACAGAAGTGGGGCCATGTGGCAGTCCTGCTTTACAGATGAACAAATCGAAACTGATTTCGACAGCTGACCATTAACAACAAGACGGGTCGAAGATTGATAATAATGCTTGGTGCTTTGTGGTGCAAGGACCATTTGATGGCCTAAGAGCGCCAGTTCCTGGGACAAGAGATGTGAACAATGATTGTGATTTGTGGCTGATTGTGATTAGCGACCTTAAACTTTCTCGCCCTAAGACGGGTAAAAAGATAGAAGTAATAAAATCATGACCATGCCGTGAAAATTGTGTGGTGTTAATGTATGACGAAAGTTTGTGATAATAAATGCCATGGTGGGCATGTATAGCATTAGCAAAAGTGCCTCGATAGTTCACACCCTTGCGTCCAAGGGCCGTGAGGGAAGTGCTTTGTTGAGTGTAGCCACCGAAGCGGAGACTTCTCTGGAGAGGTCTTGCTACGGAATGCCCGGGTATATGATATGAAAAGAACAAACTTCTCTAAAAAAAAGCTAACGCGATTAATGTGTGAAAAGTGGTTCCCTACTGACGAACATTGCAGGATGAAGTGGTATCTGCTGTCGGTAGGGTAATGGAAAGTGTTGTCCTCTTAGCGTGTCTAACTCTTTACACTGTACCAGAATGTGAAGTACGGTGAGCGCTTCTCCACATATATCACACAAAGGTGGTTCGCCATCAGACAAAAAAAAAATGAATGTGTAGTGTATGTATGTCCTGTTCTTAACCCGGAAGTATTACTTCTGTGTGGCGCGATTCGGACACTGGTGGTCAATGACCAAGTTGCGGCTTGATGTCATTATATATATTACCTGTATGTGTGTCCCTTGTGCTGTGTCAATAACCCGTTAGCTTTAACTTTAGAAAAGGTTTCAAGTCAAGTGCAGGAATTGGTATCAATGTATTGGTAGCGGTTTTGCTAGCGGATCCAGCTAGCTAGTCTACGAGAACGTTGCCTTGTATTTCGAGGTGTCCTGGCACCCAACAGACCACTACATGCTGCTTGGATGAGTAGGCTGTGCATAAGAGCAAATAAAGCGAGACAAGAAGCTGGTTTTTGTGCTTTTCAAGAGTTTTCAGACCTTTTACTACGCTTAGGGATTCTGGGTATATTATTGCCTTGTGTAGTTTTATTTGTTTAATGTTTTCAACAGCCGCAAGTATCGCATAAGTGTCGCTCGTGAAAATGCTTGTATGAGAGTGCAGGACGCCAGCTTCCGAAAAAGATGGGCCGCCGTTTGCTTACGAGACACAATATTGAATTGAATTGTTTTATTCACAACAACAAAATTGCGAGGATGACCAGGCAAAAAAGCTGCATTGAGCAGCTTGAGGGGAACCTGGCCACCTCATACACTGGGCAGCTTCACAGCGGTCACACAAAAACATGGTATACATCATGAATGAACTAACTTAAAAAACACAAAAACAGGAAACATCCATGGTCAGAATAAATAAACAAGGTCATTATAGAAACATTTGAAAAAAAAGGGGGAAAAAGTAAGCGTAGTGCTAAAGACAGAGAAAAAGGACAAACAAATAAGCCCTTAGCAGCACAAGCAATCACATAAATACGTCGCGTAGCTTTTTTAGCGACAGAGTTGATACAGTGAGACCATTTTCTTTGTGTAGTTGATTTAGCACAGTAGGTAAACAGGATTGTAGCATTTGGTCACCGTATGTAGTTCTGTTTTTGTTAACAATCCAAGGCTCGGAATGACAAAACTTATAAAAAGAATTATGTTGCTGTAAGGATGCCAATTTTGTTAAAGCGTTATAATTCTTAATTTTTTCCATTCTACACATGCGACATAGCCTATATGTGTGCAAAGATTCAATTCTTATTGTTCTAAGCTTTGCAATGAAAGCAGCAGTATGCCAAAGATATGGTACCCTGCAGACAAGGCGTATTGCTCTTTTTTGTAATGCCACCAGCTAGTGAATATTTTCAACTGAAGTCGTCCCCCAGACTAGAATTCCGTATTGAACTAGGGAAAGAAACATTGAATTATATAACATCATATTAATGGATGTAGGAAAATAGTTACAATGGCGACGCATAGTACTTATTGCTCTAGATAATTTACGAACTAAGTGATTTACTTGGCAATCCCATGACATAGTTGCAGAGAAATATACGCCAAGCGATTTGAAAGACGACAGTATTTCTATTTCAGTAATATTTAATTTAATGGGGGTTAGTTGAAATTGTTTGTTACGTGGATGAAACGTCACTGCCTTTGTTTTTTCTACATTATTCTTAAGATAATTACTTGTAGCCCACTTTTGTATACTTGCAAGCGTCTTATTGGCTCGATTTGACATTTCAGCACCTAAGTCACCGTCAAAAAACAGACTTGTGTCGTCTCCGTAAATTACGCACTTAACAGAGGAATCAACATTGGCTATGTCACTGATGTACAATATGAAGAGATACGGACCCAATATGCTCCCCTGTGGGACGCCGGTTCTTACAGATTTCAACTCCGACTGGTCCCCTGCTATAGCTACGAACTGGGTTCTGTGCTGAAGGTAGGACGTAATAAGAGAGTGTGCTACGCCACGAATACCGTAGCGATCAAGTTTTTTAAGCAAAACATCATGACTGATAAGGTCAAAGGCCTTGGAAAAATTGAGACAAATTCCAAGCACCATTTTTTTTCTTCAAATTTTTGCAATATAAACTCATTTTGGGTCATTAGGGCTAATTCAGTTGACCTGTTTTTACGAAAACCGAACTGTGCAGGACTTATGATACCAAAGTGGTCAGTAAACGAAGAAAACCGCGCTAAAATCACCTTCTCTAAACCGTTCGAAAAAACAGGCAACACTGATACAGCGCGGTAATTTGAAAGATCATTCTTGTCGCCTTTTTTGAATATTGCTGTCACCTTTGCCGTCTGCATGCTACGAGGGAAAACGCCTGTTGACAAACAGATTAAAAATGTACACTAGGCAAGATGCAATTATGTCTATGACAAATTTTACGGGCGCTGTTTGAATACCAAATGTATCTGTGGCCCTGCTGTTACTTAATGACAAGAATGAAGAAATAACTTCTTGTGTTGTAACACCTCTTAGGAATAATTACTGCTCATTAGGTGGGTTCATGTACGAAAGGTCAATACCGTCACATGCCAGACCAAGGAACAAAAAAATCGTTAAAAGCATTAGCAAGATCAACCCCTTTTAGTTCATTGCCGTCTTTTAGGACTGTGGTAGTTTTTTCAAGCGCAGTCCCAGTTATTGAAGCAAGTGTCTTCCAAATTTTATCAGGGCGTCCTGTAGATGAACTGAAGAGATTAAAGTAATAGTGCTTCTTAGCAACCATTAACTGTTTGGTAACGTAGTTCCCGTATTCTTTAAATGCTTTTAATGCTTCCGGCGATTTAGTTTTCATAAATTAGCCGTACAACCTGTCTCTCTAATTTATAAGCTTAAGCAGGTGCTTATCTATCCACGGTTTGCGACATTTCTTTGTCTGCTTTAAAGTTTTCACTGGGAAACATGCGTAGTATATTTCCATAAATAATTGCATAAACTTGTCATAAGCCGCATCTGCATTTTTTTCTCTATACCCATCATCCCATTTGGCACTGGCAAGACGTTCTCGAAATACAGACAGGGTGTTAGTTTTTACGAGCCGATAAGAAAACGCTTGATGTACTTGTTTTTGTTTTTCAACTGCGCTAGCAATGAATATAAACACAGGTAAGTGGTCACTTATTGCGTATACAAAAACACCAAGTTTCACAGAAGACACATCAAAGTTATTTAAGAACAAATCTATTGCAGTTTCACATGTTTGCGTACCTCTCGTAGGCAATGTTATAACATTTTGACACATGTATATTTAGGAGAGATTCTAACTCTAATTTCATCTTATTCTCGGTAATAATATTTATGTTTAGGTCACCTCCAATAACTATTTAGTGATTGTTTTTGTCAACAAATTCTAACAGAGAATCTAAATACGACAAGAACAGCAAATAATTTCCCGATGGAGGCTGGTAGCAAACACAAAAAATTATATTGCTACATTTAACTACGACAGCGTCATAGTGCTGATTAGTACGACAGAATTCAGAAAGAAGCTCAGACGTAAATGAATTTGAAACCAGCATTGAAACACCTCCCCCACGTCTATCACGGCAGTTCATGTAAAAGGATTTGTAACCGGCAAAACTATACACATCTTCTGAAGCAAACCATGTTTCCCGAAACATCACAACACCCAATCGACATTCTGTTTCACCAAAAAATCAGTCAAGTTCATCTCTCTTGTTTCTACGAGATCTAAGGTAAAAATGTATGCAACTGTAGAAATTCGAACCGTGGCTTCGCATGATAGTATCTAAGTCAGAGAAATTTACTCGGTCCATGAAAAACAACGCAGGTTAGAAGATAAGTTGGCTATGAAAATTCAAGTGCTGGATAGTTTATCAAGGTCAGTCATGCAGCGGATGACAACCACAGATTCGTTCTCTTGCTTTTGAACAAGAACTTTCCCGTTCGCATGCTACGCAAAGCGATAATCATTTGCAGTTGCCCATTCTTTCACGTCACGTAACAGTTTCCGGTTCTGTACAGTCATGTTTTCACAGATTGAAATGTCAGAGCGCATGTTTCGCAGAACTTTGCGTTTTTAGATCCATCTGTCTCACAGACGGAGCTGTGAAACTCAGACGATAATACCAGGTACTTTGCCTTGTCGCGAAGGCAACCTATGTACCGCCTCGACATCAGTAGCGCTCAGCTCTGACAAGCTCACCGATTTTGCTACTTCATTTACCTTGGTGATGAGATTTTCGTTATCAGTTAATGGTATTCCATGCACTTAAACGTTCACCTTCCTGCTGCGCCATTAAAGATTGTTTACAGATGCCTTGAGTTGCTGAATATCGCTTGGATTTGCATTTTCTTCGAGCTTAGATACTTTTTTCTTCAAGCTGGTTAGTTCTTTTTCCTGGGCATCCTGACGACTCAGTATATCATCGCATTTTTGAGACATAAGCTGGATTGAAGCCTTCACGTCTTCAACCTGCTGTGGCAAGTTAGTAAGCATGTCTAATTTGCGAGTTATCTCTGCCAAGACGACCGAAAGGTCGGTATCCATCACCGGTTTAGCTTTTGGCGCTCTGCACACCACACCTCGCCACGCCCTATGCCCACTCTCGCCTTTACTTTTATATGTTGCTTCACTGCAGCCAGAACAATCACCGAGTTGGTAGCCGTACTCACATTCCGAGCATTTCATGAAGTGTCCATCTGCGGGAAGGGAGTCGCTGCAGGAGCGCCATGGCCTCTTCACTGGCCCACTAAGCGTACACACAGTGCAAAGAGTACCAAAACGCCAAAGCACTTGACACCAAAACAAGTATCAACACGGCGGTAACGGGGGTGGTGGTGGAAAAAAATATAGGACAAGTCTTTAGTCAGGAATGAACCTGAGTTTACCAACCTGCAAAGGGTAGAATAAAGATCTAAGGGGGGCGTCCTTCCACCACCGCCGTCACCGCCCGTGTGAGCTGGGTAAGCTTGACCGTCACGAGCGCAGCCAGCCCAGCCAAGATGAATAAATGTTCGTGACGTCAGTGCGGGCAAGAATCCGCGAAGACGGCGCAGCGCTTCGTGGTGAGTCCAGCTGCAAAGGGTAGAATATAGATGTAAGGGGGGCGTCCTTCCACAACCGCCGTCACCGCCTGTGTTATATGGGTATAAGGCTTTTACACAAGTGTTGGACTTCTAGGTATCCTCCGTAAATAACTCAGGACATCTGTATTTATGTTGTAGTTCTAAAAATTATGTCTGAATATGTGCAATTGGCTCATGCTTCGTAACCTCTAAGAAAGATGCGTCGCAATCTATCGCTTGCCACTACCACAGTGGCAGGCATACTGCGGGAGCCATCAAACGGTGTTCAAGTGGCACACCGGTTTCCTTCGCTAGGCCTCTCACACGGAGTGAGTGGAGCTGTCTCATAGAAGGTCATTTCTCAAACACAGGAAGGCTTGGCATGTCATTACTGTGGAATGTGATGGCTGATCCTTGTCTGCGTTTAGATTAGGATAATTTAAAGACATGTAACATCTCTGTAGGCGGAGTGACCATTCGTTCGATTCCACGTTCAGGCTTTCCACGGGGCTAGTGCGAAAAACACACATAGAGAGACGGATGCCTAGATGATGAACAGGGTTAAGAATTTTAAGGGCAGTAGGTGTCGCAAACTGATATGCTATTGCCCGGTAGTCTATATACGTATAAGGCTTTTACACAAATTCATTAGACATTTCTTGTCACTTCCCCACGTAGTGCGTGGCAACACTTTTAAAACGTTCATTGCTTTTATGAACTTGTTTTTTAAATAGTTCATGTGTGGTATGAAGGTTAGCCTGGCGTCCAAGATTCTGTCTAGGAATTTGTGTTTAGTACTACCAGAAATACTTTGCCTATGCAGTTGAACCTCGGGTTCGAAATGAATGCCTCTATACCTGGAGAACAAGACACACATGCTTCTCTGTGCATTCAGTCGGAACCCGTTTCATTCTGCCCAACTGGATACTTTGTCCACACAAGGCTGAACCTGCCGCTCACACATGACGAGATTACAAGGTTTGAAACCAAGCTGGACGTCATCGACATATGTGCAATAAAACGTATTGCGAAGGATGAACAAGCGCAAAGAATTCATTTTGATAATAAAAAGTGCGCACAAGTACACCACCTTGTGGCATTCCTGCTTCTTGAAAAAATGTTTTGAAAAAAAAAAACGCTGCCCACTCGGACATGGATTGTCTGGTTTGACAAGTAACTTTCAATTATAGTAAGCATGCTGCCGCGCACGCCGAGGTGCGACAGGTCTATTAATATTTCAAAGCGCCATGCTGTATCATAAGCCTTTTTGATATCAAGGAACACAGAAAGAAAGTATTGTTTGTAGACGAAAGCGTCTCTGATCGTTGCCTCGATACAAACAAGGTGGTTGGTGGTGGATCTAACTTCTTGAAATCTTTATTGGAATAGGCCGATTAAATTGTTTGTTTCAAGGAAATATACAGGACGGCAGTTTATCATTTTTTTCGAAAAGATTGCACAAGCAGCTTGTAAGTGCAATAGGCCTATAACTCGAAACTGAAGAAGGGTTCTTGCCCTCTTTCAAAATGGGAATAATAGTAGCCTCTTTACAAAAACAGGCGTAGTGCCAGAAAACCAGAAAGCATTTTACAAACAAAGTAAGGTTTTTTGTGTTTCAATGGGAGGTTGTTCAGCATTTCATACAGCCCATGGTCAATACCAGGGGCGGAATTACTGCAAGAGCTTAGTGATGTTTGGAGCTCAGTTAGGCTGAAATCTTGGTTGTATGCCTCGTATTTTGTACATTTGTGTTCTAGTTTCTGCTTTTCTATTCTTGCATTATATTTTCTGAAATCATCAGTATAGTGTGGCGAGCTAGACACCTGTTCAAAGTGCGCGTCCAGGAAGTTCGGCTGATCATCCAAGCTGCTATCATGTGTGTTTACGAGTGGTGTACTTATCTTCCTGCTTTTATACCAACCATGATCCAAACTTTAGCCTCCTCTGTATATGAATTAATCCCTGATAAGAACTTCTGCGAGATTTCTCTTCTGGCCTGCCGACGCGTTCGCCTGTTTTGAGACTTAATTTTCTTCAAGCTGTCAAGATTGTGGGCTGTGGGTGAGTTCCAAAGCAACCTCCATGTCCTGTTCAGCCCCTTTTGCGCATTCCGACACTCAGTGTTTCATTATGGGACACGTCGCTTGCCAGGCATACTAGATGTCTGCGGTATGCACTTGGCTGCTGCGTCAGTAAGAAAAGCTTGAAGTACTGCACAGCTTTATCTGTGTTTAACCTACATATGTCAGTCCAACTTAAACGAGTCGTGTTGTGAAACTGTTTCCAGTGTGCTTTGTTTATCAGCCATTAGGGAACATGTGGAGGACATTCATATGCTGTTGATGAACTCAACACTAGAGAAAATAGTCACTTCCACGTGGATTATTTAGGATTTGCAATTTTAGTAGGGGTAGAAGTGGTGGAGATATGATGCTGAGGTTTATAGACAAGTAAGTTTGGTTGGCGACGTTATAGTATGTTGGCTCTTTCCTATTGAAAAGACAGGCACCGGAAGAGAGGAGAAACTGTTTAATGAGATGACCTCGTGCGTCACAGCGAGAATTGCCCCCCAGACCGCTATGTGCATTTAGGTCTGCAAGGAGCAGATAAGGTTCAGGTAGCTCGTCTATTAAAGACTAGAATTCACGTCTTTTAAGACGGTGGTGCGGCGGTATTCACAGAGAGAAGACGGTGACGAGCTTCTTTAGAAGTACTGCTCGGACAGCCACTGCCTCAAGAGATGTCTGGAGGTGTAAATGTGTACACGCTACTCCTTGATTAACCATAATGAACACGCCTCCGGATGACACCACAGCACCATCTTGATTTTTTCAGAATATGACGTAAGCACGTAGAAAATTTGTATTGGAGGATTTTAGGTGTGTTTCCTGTACACACAGCACTTTTGGTGAGTGTTTGTGTAAAAGTTCTTAAAGGTCGTTGAGGTTTTTAAGCAGTCCTCTTACGTTCCAGTGTATAATTTGCGTTTCTATATTGGAAGTAAAGCGCTGTGTGTACGTTAAGGAACTTACTTGTTTAAGCTGGAAGTTCGTGCTCAAGTAACGAGGCTGTCATCAAGCCCTGCTATGAGCTTTTTAGTTTTCTTGGCGCGCTCCAGAGAGCCATGCTGCTTTTCCGGCTCCAGGGGTGTCGCCGTATCCATTGCCTCCTTGGAGGCACTGGATGGCCGCACGTGCGAGCTGATTGTTCGAAGTTTGGACCTCGCCTGGTGAGGTGTAGCCTGGAGATCGAGAAACCTGGAGTCTCTGGTCTCTGTTCAATAGTACGCGGAGTAGATTCAACTACTGCCGCCTTGGGAGCCAGCGCCACCGCCAATGGCTCGTGCTGCGCAGGCCGAAGGAGTGGTGAGGGCTGGTATGACGCTCATCCCTGAAGCGCCGCATCAGCATATGTGGGGCTATAAAATGGCGAGACTCTTCTTCTTGCTTCTTTATTGTGATATTTTCTTTTGTCTTTTATGTGATCATCCCCTTTTCTTTTTTTCGAAAATGAACAGGAGCGTGGGTATGTGGCATGATTCCCGCCAAAGTTCACACAGTGTGCCGGTGCTTCGCAGTTGTCGGACACGTGGCTCACGACTCCATACAGAGCACAATTTTCCGGCCATGACAGCATTGCAAGCTGTGACCATATCTCTGACATTGGAAGCAACGGCGGCTGTTAGGAATATATTGCCTCTCGGAAGTCTTTGTATACCCTGTTTGATTGGTTTCCGGCAAATCACTCGATGCAAAGGTCAGTATTAAGGGTTTAGTTGGTGCTTCCTTTTTTCTCTTCTTGTCTTAACGTGCTGTACGTTGATCATGTTCTGGCTCTTCTATCCTTCCAGAAGCTCAGATTTGGTCAGGTCAAGGAAATCTGCATCCGATAGTACCCTCGAGCCGAGTTCATAGACCTGTGTGGTGTAATAGTGATTGGTGTGTCGCCGAAAGTTGTGAGGGAGTTCAGTTTATCGAATTGGTATTTCTCTCGTGTCTCAAGGAGTAGACCTCCACTGGCCATTTTAGTAACCATGTACACGGCCCCGAGAGTGCCGGTTAAACACCTAGTCACTACGAAGGAGGATCCAGTTCTGGCTTGCTTGTTAGCCTTCTCGCAGTGTATAACATGGAAGTGAGGAAATATTTGTCTTGGCCGGTTGAAAAGATCGATGTCTTCGCTGCGTACCCGCTTTGGAAAGGCACGATTACTAAGCAAAGGAAATGCTTTATTCATGCTAATTTTATGTTGTTCAGCAGCATTGGCGGCCACCCATCACGCAGCCCAACGAGGGGACGCAGAAAGTTTGCGGATGTTGAAAGCTTGCAGACGTCAGCCGTACAACACTGCTGTAACTCGATGCGCCTAGGCCAAGGTAGGCTATTTACACCGGGTTAACCCTTCCCAGCGAGAAAATTGGAAGGAAACAGAAGAGAGAAGTAGACAGGAAAGATAAAAAATGAGAAAGACGAAGATACATGGAAGTACAAACAGGAAAAAGTGACTGCCGATTTCCCCTGGGTGGGTCAGTTCAGGGGTGCCGTTTACGTGAAGCCGGAGCCAAAGGGGTGTGTTGCCTCTGCCGCGGGGCCTTAAAGGTCCAATCACCCGGCGTCAGCTCAACCCCCAGGATCCCCCTTTCCCCGGACACGGCAAAGCCACGCGCGGCTAGGCTTGAGAGGGAGTGAACCCCCCTCCCCCCATGTTAGCTCGGGTCCGTGGTGTCGCTACACACCAAACGCTTGCGTAAGCAGACGCGCCTGCGGGGATGGGTGGAATATTGATTATAGCATAGTTCGACGCCTTTAAGCGCAACGTCCCCAAGAGAGAATAGAAACGAATGACTAACACAATCAAGGGTTTTTGCAAGGTCTGCCTGTAACATTGCTAGGTGCTGAAGTACTGAAGGACAGTACTGAAGGACAGTACGAGTGACGTGTATATTGTTCTGCATAGATCGGCCCTTTTCCCACATGTTTGATGGGACCCAATAAGAATGGACATCACAAATTGCAACCTACTTGATAATATTTTGGCGAAAAATTTTTTGTCAACGTTTGACAGCGCTATTTGCCGGTAAACCTCAACAGAGTAAAGTTTTTCCTTGTCCGAATTTTTCGTATCAAAACTGTGAGGCTGTTGCAAAAGGATTTTGGGAGTATTTCCATGCCATAACTTATTTTAATGATATCCAGCATTATAGGAGAGAGAGCATATTAAAAAGTTTTGCCAAATTCAGCAGAAATACCGTCAGGGCCTGGTGAATTCCATAAAGGTAAGCTGTCAATAGCGTGCTCAATTTCGTGTATCGAAATAGGACAACTAATGACTGCAGAATCTTCGTCTTCCAATGGGCTCAAAAGGGAAACAAAACTCGTGGTAAGGTTGACGTCAGGGTTAGGGAGAGCACTTAATAAACTTTCATAGTACTTTTCGAATGTCGACGTTACGCCTCTTAGGTCTGTTACAAGAACACCATTAGTGTAAAGATCTGGGATTACTTTAGAAATTGCATGGCGTTTTTCATGGAGTAAAGGCGTTGGCTGTTCTGAGTATAAAGTGCGTCTACTTCGAGATCTAATACGGCTCCCCTGAAACAAGCGGCATCTTATCTTTGAAGTTGACATTTAATATATTCAATTTCATTTAAGTACGATCCCGGTGTATCGCATTCCATCTCATAAAGGTTGCACAAGCTTTTAAGCAGTGTCTTTTCTTCGTTTTTCTTATAGAAAGTCTTTGTAGCTGCAATCTCTATAGGAATAACACAAACTTTTTGTTTAAATAGCTCCCAAGCAGCATGAAAATGTAAACCTCTTGAGAAAGACTGCGTTAATGTTGTCCGCACATAATTATTGGATTCCTGATCACAGAGGAGCTGTGTGTTTAACTTTTAAAAAAGCTCATTGTGGTCGGAATCGGCTTCTACAATTTGCGCCAATTTGTGCAATAACAATACAGTGACCTGGGAACGAAACTGGTGCAGTGGTACAGCAATTTTGGCGGGAAAGGAGTGATGAGGACATGCAAATCCGGTCAAGGCGAGCATAAGAACTTCCCTGAACTCTTGTATATGCAGCCACTTGGCCCGGCCCACCAATGTCAATGAGCTCTGCGTTGTCTGCAATTCCGGATGAAAGCTTGCCACTCCTACCACACTGACCATTGTGATGGCTACGATCGTCAAGGTCACACATACAATTGAAGTCACCCATTAGCGCAGTGACATGGTTCGAGTCAATTAGACTGGGCATAATTTGAAATAATTCAAGACACTTCGAAAAGTCAATAAACGCATATAGGTTCCTAATTTGCCACGGCGTTCATTGCAACACAAAAATACATGTGTATCGACCCTCGTTATCAACACAAGTACTGATTGCCGACCATAACAGGCTATTTCTTAGAAACAGCCAACAGCCCACAGATAATCATTTTTCATGTGAAACGAATACATTATGCTCCGACAGAAAGGGTCACAGAGCCCTCTCTCTCTCTTCGTTGCTCTCGATCTTTGTGTCCTGGATGGCGACAAAGTCGAGACACTTTAGAGTGAAAAGTATTAGGAGCTTTGCCTGTTTCTGCGATGACCTGAGGCCACGTACATTCACCGCTGCAAAGATAACTCACTCGGACTGCGCCATGATGACTACCTCAAGTTACGCTTATTGTTTCATGTAGTCAGTCGGGAAGGTCGATAATGAGACTTCTCTTGAACCCCCACCAGGCCTCCTAGATCGTGACCACCGGCACTTTTCTTTCTGAGTGGTCGTTCGGCGACGGTGCATCTTCTTGTTGACAGTCGCTGCGTCACCCTCGTCGCTTGATTCCAAGCTGAACGTGGCCCTGCCCTTAGGTGTTGCAGTATCCACAGAAGCCTACACATCCTCTTCCGACGTCGCACCACGGTGAAGATACTGCTGCGAAGCTACGGCACAAGCAGTTGGAGCATCTCCTTTGCCCTCATTCGTAGGAACCTCCTTCTGCGCAAGAAGCTTTCCGGAGTCAATTTGGGTTGGCTGCTTGCAAGAATCCTTTGGTTCTTTGCGTGCAGGAACTTCATTTGTTTCGTCCGCGTCTGACTCCTTTGCATCCTGCGCATCCTTGTTGGTGAAGTGCGTAGAGTCTGTCGTTGACGGAGTGCCTTCTGTTGCACCCAGAACTTCTGTGGAATCAATGATATGCTCTAGCAGGTTATCGTCACGGCGCTTTGTATGCTGTCGTAGCTTATTAGAATAGGTCACTACACAGTCCTCAGCTTAATGACCGAAGCAACGACAGTCATCACAGCGAGAAGTCCTGCAGTTTCGACGAATGTGCTCAACCTTATTGCAGCGAAGGCGGAGAGGTGGGTGGCCGGAGGTCAGAACGAGGCTTTCTACTCCACACACAATCAGAAGGTGAAGAACGTCGCCCATTCAGACTCCATCAGCAAAAGACAACACAAAGTCACGTTTAAGAGTGAATTTGCTCCATGTCCGAAACTTTCCTGCATTATACCAATAGTGACTTAGTTTTCCCGAAAACATGCAGTGCCTCTCGAATGTAGGCGTCTTCAAAATGCTCAGGTAACCAGAGAAGCTTCATTTTGTGATAGTTGGGACTTGTTGGCAAACTTGCCTTAGGCAGGCTTGATGTTGGAAAAGCAATCACGTTATTACGACTCAGAAAGCGTTTTGAAACAGTTAAAAGACAGTCGTTGCACAATGCTTATAGCGTAACTAGTGGGTCGTTCAATGCTCGAACCCATTACAAAAGCTTCTTTTGTTCAGCTAATGACTGTGGCGCATACCGACTTCAGTCATAATTTCTCATACTTGCCAGCCACTGCATTAACGATTGTAAAAAAATTTAAGGCAATAGTTTAGCGGATACTACGCTTCTCAGAAAATTGCTGAAAAACAGCATAGCGAATGCCGGCCTACTGCCCTGAAATGTTTTATAATAATGCCAAAGTGGACATCAAGCAAGTGTACTTGCGGCAGTTACTCAATGAGTGTTCATAAAAGGCTCTGAAAGACCGCACTTCAAGCTTTCGCTGTGACTGTGCTGCGCCTTCTACGCAGGCTTGGCGTTTTTTAGTAGTTTTCGAATCTTCACCTATATACTACAAGTATAGCTAATAACATCCGCTAAATTTGCCGGAAATCAGTGCTGGTGCGTTGTCTTGAATGACGTAACAAGTACTCACCTAACTAAAAATCCTGTTACATTGAGTAACATTACATAACAACAATCACGTGACTAAAGATAATGCCTCATCACGCTGAAACTGGTCATGCTGCTCAATATTACGCAGCGTAATCCGTAACACATACTCACATGAATAAAAAACAGGTAACGTCACAGTCAAGCGTATAAAAATCGTGCATCACGTGACTAAAACCAAATTATTACATTGCAACATGTTACGTAAATAAACTAACAAAACAAGTAGCCATGTGTCGAATGTACTTTAGAAAAACTGAATGGGCCAGTTGGTTGTAAAGTTGGCATCCAAAACGCGGGTAACAGCTAATCATGCTACTGAAATAACCTAGCGAGGTGACGGGAATCACGCGAAATCTTGCAAGGGCAAGTTGTATGGGTGAAATCGCGTAACTTCACGTAACAGCTATAGTGACATGGATTAACTCAACCAACCTAACGTCATAATTTATTACTTTTCACGTTTCCGCCTAAAGCACGTGGCTGCTACAGAAAACGCATTTACTCTTAGAAAACACATTATACGTTGTCACGCTAGTCACCAGACATAATCTTGCCAAAACCGCGCCACACTTGCAGAGTGAATAAAACCGATCAAAACGATAGAAGTGTGGCCAAGTCTTGATTGATTGATTGATATGTGAGGTTTAACGTCCCTAAACCACCATTTGAATATGAGAGACGCCGTAGTGGAGGGCTCCGGAAATTTCGACCACCTGGGGTTCTTTGACGTGCACCCAAATCTGAGCACACGGGCCTACAACATTTCCGCCTCCATTGGAAATGCAGCCGCCGCAGCCGGGATTCGATACCGCGACCTTGCGGGTCAGCAGCCGAGTACCTTAGCCACTAGACCACCACGGCGGGGCGAGTGTGGCTAAGTCTCAATAGGCGTGGTACTACTAGCAAAAGCTTCCCATCTCAAGGAAAAGCTTGGCATTATTAGCAAAACTTATCTCAACTGAGAACTAGCTCTGCTATTGGTTCCGCCTCATCGGGATGATGCAAGCTGAGCACCTTTTATTGCTGGCGCCACTTTCAGCCCCTAAATATCAAGAAAAAGTTTTATACATGCGCACCAAAGATATCGTCAATGCATGACCATGGGTGAAGTTGTTCAAAAAGGTTTCCTTGACTGTGCTACCCTACATCAACTAAATATAGGTTAATTGAGGCAGCAGAGTGGGAAGGCACAATTATATGAAAATTACCTCTCGCTCTTTTATCACTTGCTAGAATTCTGCTTTTCTGACGTCTCAAATGGCGGTGCTAGGTCCTTAGTTGTGGCTGTCAAAGGATGTCCTCAAAGAGATTATCAACTAGAACAGACAATGATGCCAAGGAAAGAATACGGATGTTATTCGAAGAAATTATAGTGCATATGTGAAGAGAATAAAGTACATTGAAAAATAAATTCACACCGACAAGGACCGAACTTGCGAGCTTCGAATAACCCGTCCTGTGCTCTACCACTGAGTTAAGTCAGTGGTCATCGGCGGCTCACTCATTATAGTATATCCATGCCTCTAAGCGTAGGAGCATCAGTCAGCGCCGCTGGTATAGCAACTGCGGCGAGCGTGGAACGCTCTTTTTTGCCTGTCGGGTTCACGTAGCACGTGATTCTATTACGAGCCGGCAACTCAACAATAATGCGTCGTATGGCACCTAAAGGCCCAAACTCTATCTGACCGACACCCTCGCTATGAATAAATGAAATAATTCTAAATTTATGCGTTCTTTTTCTTTTGTTGGACACAATATTATTGATAGCTAACAGAATTTGACACCAATGAACGTACAGGGTGCGGTATTTGAACTAATTGCACAGTAATTTGAAAAAAAATTAATGTGGACAAAAAGACCACTTGCCGCCGGTAAGGTCCCACGCGCGAGCTCTGTGGTAGAACATCGTACGTCTTATTTTAAGGTTGCAGGTTTGGTAGCAGCCGGTGGCAACATATCTTCTCGTCACTTTTCTTACAAATTGGAGTGCATGCCATTTCAGTTACGTATCGTCTCGACAACAGAGGTGGCCCAGGAGTAGTTCCTGTAAAATATTCCGAGTGTCATCACCCGCTGTCGGCACCAGTGATATAAATCACCAGCGTTGTGCGGTATAACATCAACAAAGTTCATGAGGTTAAAACTGTTCGGCAGAATGATAGAGAACAATACTAAATAGTTTCACACTCGATACTTCACAGTCATTTTTCAGAGTTAAAAAAAAGAAGGTCAGAATACCATTATCACAATCGATCGCCAGCCGCGAATCATTTAGGGAGTATATAAAAGAGGAAGTATATTGTTAAAGTAGTTTCTTCTTAATAAAATAATCAGTACTTTGTGTATTCAGGTGCAGTGACCCTTCACTATAAAAGTGAGACAATACCTGACATTCAATCGTCATTTCGCTTTTAAATAGGCGTCTATCAGTTGACTTTTTCAGGAAAGTCCAATGGTCTTTCACACTTCAGTCTTCTCGCGAGGTGTAATCGCTGGAAAAGGACAATGAACCAACTAGCCAAAAGTACCAAGTAGCGGCGACTTTCAACGCCCGGCCTTATGCACATGTTCTCCTTTCACCTTTGCCCATTTCGAAACAGCCGTCCTTTACCCATAGAAGGAGACGACATTTCTCACTACTCCGTCCTGGATGGCGACGTACTTCACTTGTGCAACTACTGTGCGTACGAATAAATGACACCCGGTGATTACCTTCCCCTGCAGATTTCCCCGATTTAATTCTCTTTGCGGCATTTACGTCGCACATATTGTATAACAGTGCTCAGAAGTGTCGCGATAGTATTTTGGAGCAGATATTGAGCCTTTTTTATACTGCGGTATACTTGAAAACTGCCTTTATATCTTAGCACTGAAATACTGTTGCGATGTAGCGATTACCTCATGATACTGTACTACACAGAGGTATTTGAATTTACTATTTTTGTCGAAAACCAACACAGTAATGTTTTTGAAGGAAGAAGGAAGCTTTTATTTTTTTCCTGCCAAGAGACGCTGAGGTGCCGGCATAGTAATGTTGGTACTTGCTTCCCTAGAGCACATATTGGCAGCAGGACTGAGAAATGGTGTTTTCAGCTACTTCCGATGAAAGCCACTGTCTGTCAGGCGAGTGCAGCACGTCTACGTTTTTCGATGCAAAACTATTACTTCGTGACAACCAGCGTGGATGCCGCATCGCAACACAGGATTGGCAATATTTCGCGCGAGTCTGAAGGTGCTATGCGGAATGGCCTGAGCTTGCCAGGTCCACGAGCTGCTTCAAACTAGCACCACGGTGGTCAAGGCTTGAAGACATCACGAAACGCAAGAGAGCAGCGTTGATAAAAGCCATGACAAGCACAAGCGCAGTGTAAAAAAATAATTACTTGATATCCCACTAAAGCGAACCATGCCTCACGTCTAACCATGCGAAGCATCGCATGGGGCTTCAGGTTCTGTTGATTACAGTCCCCTTGTTCGATGTTAACACGTCCTTCCAAAAGGAGCTTCCAATGAATGACTGTAGTTTATGGAATTGTTACTTGTCCCGAACTTTTGTTGGAGCATGCCACGCAGGTTCATTGTGATGCCAGCCCTCGCATCATGACGGCAACACTGCGGTGGCTGGTATTAATGCGATAGCGTTAGAGAGCTTGCGTTGCAGAAATCCCGCCGTTGGCGTCGGCCCCATTGGTTGCGAGCGAAAAATTGTCTGTGCGTCTGTGAGCGAAAAAGCAAGATACAGAGATCGCCGCGGTAGGCCACTACTTGTTCACGCGTGCGCACGCGATCACACTGAAAAAGCTGCGCATTCGAAGAAAAAAAAGTGCTCATGGTCATGAGGCACGGTAGTTTCTTTGCCCCTGCCACCCTCCCTGCTTAGATTCCAGCGCTTTCGTCGGGACGAGAGAAGATATAATGCAAGTGCAGCATGCGACAAATCTTAGTAACTCCACTCGCACTGGATGGATTCTTAAAATTTTTGCGGCGTTTAAATTTGTGAGGCAATTAGCTCTTCTAGTAAATTCATTCCATAGTTAATTGAAAAAGTGCTTCAGGGCTTGTTTAACGCATTTCTTTCGACAGGTGTCACGAAGAAAACCAGCCCATTCGGTGATTTGTAGGCGCATTTGGGAAGCCTCAGACTACGTCGAAAAATACCGGGATATTGCAGCCATCGCCGCTAAAGACACACAGGAACTTCCAAACAGCTATAAAATCTACAACTATGTCTATCTAGTGGAAAACATATCATACCTTTCCAGAGGCGTTGATAAAGCAAACAGCAAACGCTAGATAATGTTGCTGTCTGTGAGGCATTGTGAGACTCTTTATGGCTTCCGTGATAGCGAGCGCGCGGCGTGTACCTGACGGCTATGCGACTTTTGCTTTAAATAAAAAAAACCTGTGTGTACCATTCACACGTGCGCGCTGGTACGATCTACTGTGTGCTTGTCTGTGTATGTAGCAAAACATATTATTAAGCATAGCGGTTGAAGCTTGGCGGTTGAAGGGCGCACTAGGGGCCGGATTTCGTATCGCATTCAACTCTTAAAGGCGAAGCTTAAAGGTCCCTCAATTTTTTTCGTCAGTCTGGTGAAATTGAATACAAGACCTCGTAGCCACAGAATCATATGTTTCGCCACTTCGTGCGTGTGTGCACAGTCTCTGCTATGTAGCTGATAAATTAATCGTGCCTCTCGCTGGCGTTGCCGCATGATCACTGTGCGTCGCCAAGAGCGAGCGTGGTTTTTGCAGTGAGCGTCTAGCAGTTACACTGATTTACGTGTACAAACTAGTATATTCGGGTAAAAACTAGTCGATTCTTCGAAAGCCCTACTTCAACTCGTGAATGTGATTGTGCCGGTGCCAGTGTTTATTGCGGTGGACGCTAACTAGCACCTTCATTGCATTTCACCTCTTCAAGCTGTTGCCCTGTTAAAAACAGGCTGTTGCCAGAGCTTGCAAAGATCCCGAGTTTCGTCAAACTCGCGCCAATTTGCAGAGGACTCCATTTCTTAAAGTGGTGGCACATTCCGAAAGCAGCTGCTGTTGTCACGACAGACACGACTATAAGGCAGGGTTTTTGTACCACTTTCACCCGGCTTGTGATACAAGCGTACCAAGCGGTTCCAAGCGGTATCAGCGTCTTTGCGGTACTTTGCAGTACCAAGCGTCTCCCCCCCCCCCCCTCCGATCCGCTTGTTGAAATGAGTGATTGAAGCTCAAGTACGTGGGTGCTGCTAAAATTTGTACGTGCAGTGAGGTAACAATCTTCTCCATAAGTGAACTTTCATGCCAGGAAACGACTGTTCGCTGCATTCTGTGAATGCGTGCTCTGAGTCGCTGGCGTTGCTTCTACGTCTCTTTAGAGAACTGGGAGCAGCCACACAGTAGAGCTAAGCCCTCTGGCCCCCAATGAAAGTGATTTCAAGAATACAGTGCTTGAAATCTGCAGTTTTGGCAAATTTGGCTCCCCTGCGCGTAGGTTATTGTGGTCAGTCAATTTGGGAAGGCGAATCCTAAGCAATCGTGTGTGGCGCCGTGTGGCCCAGACGACTCACTTTTCACAAGATAGCGTCTTCTGGACAAGACGTCTGCTAGTGAACGTTTACTGTTTTAACTATCGTCAAGCAGAGGTATGCAGAAGTTACTGCTTTGAAATAAACATTTATTTTTCTCTATACACAGTTCCAATGCAGCCAGCGCTACTGCAATACGCACTTGGCGCCTGGCAGAAGCGATACGATGCTGTTTTTATATGCACTGTTCAGACAGAGATGGTGCAGAGTTTCTAGAGTTCGAAGATCTTTAGGAGAGCATCTTCTTTTTGGGGGCCCACTGAATGAAAGAAAGCATAATTATGTGTCGGAAAGTTCCGTAGGCTTCTTGAAAATAAGTTATTTTCGTAAGTTGGAGGGGTTGATGACGTGCAAAGTAAGTTAGCCAAACATTTCTGCAATCACTTGCATGCTGCCTAATCTGCTTTTTCATTGAAACGTATTTCGTTCAACGATGCCTCTGCGATGAGTGAGTTGTTATAACTGCGGCGTTTGTTAACTGCCATAAGAAACATTGTGGACACAATGACTCATTTTGTTGCATGCTCTAGCAGCGCCTGGCCGGATTTAATGGGTGCAAAAAACTGTATCGGGAAGAAGCAATATACACAAACAAAGATCCATCCTTCTTCACAAATGCACAGATAAAACTAGAGTTGGCAATCATCTGTTTACAGAATACATCGTTCTCCTCCTCAAGCCGGGAGAACAATTACAAAACAGTTCATATCGACCTAAGCCCACAGATAGTTGAAATGGTGCTTCTGCATTATTTCTATGCAGAACACTTATATAATATTAGAACAATGGTAAATTAGTTTGCGATAGACGAACTGATCATAGATAGTCTGTAAGATCATTTATATATAGGTAAATAATTTACAAGAGAGCATTCTGAGGTTAAACTGTCTCACCATCAACGAGAATGAGCTTCAGCATGCGCGACAGATATTTCCAAGCCATCACCAACCATAAAGCGCCTTCTATGAACCGTAAAGTGTAAAACCACTGCATGTTGTCAAAACTACCACGTAAGTGTAGCGGGTTACAATACCGGTCGACGTTGACAGATATCAATGAAGTCAGAATGCCGCAGGCCCACAGGCCCATATTCTTATATTGAGGAAATGTTAAAAAGCCTTTGATGAAAATTTTTGAAACCGTGCTGCACATCATGTCTCGCAATCCTGCAGCTGTTATAGAACGCGATCGCCCAATAAATGAAATTGCTACAGCAGTAAAAATTATGAATGGGATCACGAATGTCAAAGAATTCGAAACTTAGAAACACATTGCAAGTGATCGCACCGAGAAGTAGCATTCAGGCATTAAAAGGTAGGGCAGAGGATCAAAAAGCAGGCTTTAGTATTCAACGTTCTATTTAGAGATAAAGACCTTGATGTTGAAGATAGACGCCTGCATGTTGAAAGGGGTTGCAGAGCAAGCCCGACAGTGCTGAATGAAAAGCGTCATAGGAGGCAAGGTGAGGAACAGCAAGCAAAAAAAAAGGCGACATGACGACAGCGCTCATGTCTACATTGTTTCCTTTTCGTTCCTGACATTGCCTTCCATTACGCTTTTCCTTCAGCACTTTCATACGAGGACTGAAGCCTCTTTCAACATGAACTTTACCAACTAGTCAAAATAAGCGTTCTTATTCTTATCTGTTTGTCACATTATATAGAGGCGAAGAAACTGAAGGTGAGGCGAAGTCACGGAATGAGTACGAAGAAAAAAGAAACACAGCTGCATTCTGCCGGAAGGTAAGTGCGAGGATAAAATTAAGAAATATAAACACTAAATTGGGAAAGCCTGGCGCAGACTTTTGCAACCAATACGTAATTGTGAGAAACGCTGAACAACAACGTAACATCAAATGAGCTGCTGAGGATTACGGATAAACAGATTCTAAGTGCAAATCGTTCTAATACTCCCTACGTCATTCAGGTTCAATGTATTTTATAGAGACAGCTATGCTTACAAATCTTAGACCAGTTTCTTTTTATTCAAAATTGGCATTAGGATATATTACTCTGTAAATGTGTTTTTCGGCTTTGCTGGACGTGTTGCAGGTTTAGAAAGGGTGTTCTTCATGTCACAAAATAGCAGCATTTCAGATTATGTAATGTTTTATTGTATTTCCAAATTCGAAGGAAGTTTTTTTGCCCATTTAGGATCAACCTTCCGGCTCTTCCTACGCCTAGAGAGAATCGGTGTTAAAAGAACCTATCTCAAAGGACCGGACCATCTACCAAATACTTTAGCGCAGAGCTGAATGCATGGCAAGTGTCAGGGGGCCTTGAAATAGGTGAACAACTCTACCGACTACGCCATTTACACAGCATATTTCCTGCAGGGAACTGAAATTTTATTGTGTCTGTATTATGTATGCAATATGGTTTTACTACTAACTTTGCGTGATGGCTCAAGTTTTGTAACTTGTGCTGTTCCATAGTCGTAAAGGTGCAAGTAGTGGACCAACTGTGCCGTGATGCACGAAAGCAATTGATTTATTTGTGGGGTTTAACGTCTCAAAATCACCATATGATTATGAGAGGCGCCGTAGTGGAGGGCTCCGGAAATTTTGACCACCTGGGGTTCTTTAACGTGCACCCAAATCTGAGCACACGGGCCTACAACATTTCTGCCTCCATCGGAAATGCAGCCGCCGCAGCCGCGATTCGAACCCGCGACCTGCGGGTCAGCAGCCGAGTACCTTAGCCACTAGACCACCGCGGCGGGCGATGCATGAAAGCAAGTTGCGCGTACTCTACATATTGCTGGTAATGGCATGCAAGAGCACACGGAACATAAATACCATAGCATGCGCAGTGCGTTCTCATTAGCTACGTTGATCGAGGTATGCTTGACAGATTCGGTCAATACAGCTCTTGAGAAATCGTCAGCACTTCCGGCGCCTTAAGCTGTAAGACAATACTCTCCATGGCTCGTGTACTACATCGCACCTAACTAAAAAGGTCATGGTAGTCAAAAGACCCCAGACAGTAGGCGATACCTTATTCGCGCTTTTTTGCACAAGTCGCAGTGAGCATCCGTGCTGTATAATCTGTCATCCTCACTTGGCCAATACACCAAGCTGAACTCGCTTTGAAAATGGGGGGGGGGGGGGGTAGTTATCTTATATTGTTGAAGGTCTAGACGTGAAAGACTAGCCAATTGCAAATGACCAATAAGATGCGCTTGGAATGAAAACCTGATTTCGTTTTAAATATGTACTATTCTCAACTGCATTTCCAAAGTGAACTAAAAAAAGTTGTTAACTGCTTTAATAATAATCTACCATGTCCTTTGATTAAAGAATGTATGTCTCCCCATGAATACCAGCCACCTCCTCAGAACCGAGGTCAATTGAGTACACTATAGCAATACCCGTTTCAGTGTCTACAGCAAAATTACCACTGCGCCTAAACTTTACCTGGCGAAAGCATACGTAATACCAATCTGTTGCCGATGAAAGCAAAAAACAACGTAAGTGTTGCGCAAGTACTGGCCCCTCAATGACGTTAGAGATGCACAACTGTAGTATAATCAAGTCTGATGAAACACAAGAAATGGAAGGCGTAATAGCTCTACCTTCTCACATTCCTGATGATAAGAGTGAGTCAGCGCATGCAGTCAGCCAGTTCCTGCAAAGTAGAATCTGCTGCTATGTGATTATGCTTTTCTAGAAAACAGTGACCTGATGTCTCTGCTATATGTGGTTCCATTGCGCCAGTCCATGCTGCCCCGCCGCGGTTGTCTAGTGCTTAAGGTACTCGGTTCCTGACCCGCACGTCACGGGATCGAATCCCGGCTGCGGCGGCTGCATTTCCGATGGAGGCGGAAATGTTGTAGGCCCGTGTGCTCAGATTTGGGTGCACGTTAAAGAACCCCAGGTGGCCAAATTTCCAGAGTCTCTCATAATCATATGGTGGTTTTGGGAAGTTAAACCCCACATATCAATCAATGATTCAATGAATGAATGAATGAATCAATCAATCAATTTAACGCTGACACACAAGGCGCCATGAGCAGGTGCGCTCCATCTGAAGACGTCATCTTATATACCTCATTGCCAGTGATCTATAGAGATCTGTGGGAGTGGCCATGGCTGCTACGTCACAAGACCTATGTTTAGGGGGTGCGGAAAACGACATGTGAAATCCCCTTTAACTATAAGATAACATCATCGTCCAAAATAGCAGCACAATAAATGAATCTAAGTTTTTACTGCCAGGAATGATACCTCTTGTTTTAAATGTGGAACAGCACTGAATCTCCCAGAAGTGAACAAAAAGATAGGCGGCGTCAGCGCACAGGTTGTCAGCACAGCCGTCAGTGTAACGGATTTTACACAGTGCAATGGACTCTATAACAGCTGCATTAACGTCAAATATTTTGTGACACTTGCCTCAAAGCTAAAAAACAGAGGCAGCTTCGTACTAGGGGTGCAAAGGCGGACAAAAACGCTGAACTAGGCAGCCTTCTTTATTTATGTACCATTTCTTTTTTGATTCCTGCTGACTTACTTTCTTAGTCTTCTTTTTTCTTGTTGCGACCTTTTTCTATATTTTTCTTTTCTATGTTCTCGTATGTTTATCGCTTTATTTTTCTTCTTGCTCTTTCAATTTGCTTCCTATTTTTTCTTGTTTTTCCATTTCTCTTCCTACTTTTCGCTTCGTTCCTCTTTCTACTTAAGCTTGGTTGCACCTTTTTCTTTCTATATTTATAGGTTGTTGTGTTTGCGATACGCCAAGTGCACTAGTTGACTGCTGCTCATTAGGCTAAACTGCTTCTCTATCAAGGCGCTTGAAGAATAAGAGGCAGATGACTTCCTGGTGCGAGCGTGTGCTCGTTGTTGCACGCATGAGGCGTTACTAAAACCAACTAAGACAGCATAATGCAGAACACGAGTCCAGCCCCTTAGAATCCCCCTTCCCTAAAACTCTGTGCCGCGATGACCGCGCAGTCCTTTGCCTAGCAACAAGTTGCACAGCTGTGCTCCTGCTTCATTATCCCATAGAATGCTCCGCCACCAGCCAGATAAAAAACAAGCAAATTTAAAAGTTAATCTTTCGCATTAAGTGTTTTCGCTTCAGCAGTTTTTGCTTCAATGGCCATCACGACATTTTGAAGTACGGTGCTCATAAGGTGTTCTATCATTTTTTTAAGTCTAAGGTGTTGTGGCCTATGAAACACGTGCAATAGTTGGGTGAATAAATAGGCTGTCTTAGAAAAGATTTAATGTTCGTCTTCTTTTTTTCTTGGTTGCGGCTGCATGTTAGGCGTAAACGAAGAGAAAAATTTAATTAGATTATAAAGCAAGTGATTAGACAGCACCTCAATGAAAGTTTAGGAGAGCTCGTTATTTAAAGAAAATGGAGGCAAGGGAGGCTTGAGCTCTACAACTTACTTCCTAATTATTATTTTTTTTGGTGTCGCATTGTGAAATGCTTTCGTCTAGGTGTTTCCTTTCCCTATGACAAATATTAGACAATCATGCGTGCGTTTGGCACCACAGCAGTTCAGCCGACGCAGCCTGAAAAGGCGTCCGTGATATTAAATCCATGCAAGAATGAAGTGTGCGAATGTAATACAAGTGTCTTCTACAACTTCGATAAAAGAAAATAAATGGCTGGTTGCCATCAGGCCTGTAATCTAGAGACCATCAAGAGCTCACATGTGTACACGTACAAGGTTTGTGGATATGTGGGTGCGGCAGCATGGTGCGTGAATCATGCCGCTATGACCCAAAGTATACAACTCCTAGGGGCTTTCGTTTAACACTTAACAGTTTCCCACCGTGTAGCGTGAAACTACGCCGTCGCTCCCACTACCGGTGGTGGAAGGTTGCTTAAAATTGATACTTCCTGTTGACTTCACGGTACCACATGGCAAGGGCTAAAATGAGCTGCCACTTGTATAGTCCCACGCAACAAATGTTACTCAGCCAATCTTGGGCTAGTGGTGTGCAATGGTGACCAATGTAAATTGACTTTTCACTATCACCAGATAATGCGGTCAGAATGACTGAGTGGTGCTGTTGATGGCCAAACTCAGGTTCACTGCATGTTAATTTCAGCTCATACTTGCTTATGTTTGAAAGTTTTGATGTTGGCCTCTCATAATTATAAATATCTACTTTTATATGTCAATGGTATGCTCCAAACCTTCTTTTTGATGTGCCTGAGAAACGTCTGTTGCTGAATAGATCAGTCGCTTTCAAAGCATATCGTTTCAAGGAGCAAGTTCAGGCTAACACGACAACAAGAGGTTAGTCAGGAAAATATCGTCTCATACTGCAGCATGCACTACGGGTTCTCATTGTGCACGAAGTTTCCACGACATCAGTAAGGTTATAAACAGCCATTGTCAGAATAAAACAACAGGATAAACGTGGTGGGAAGTGACTTGTTGAAAAGCTTCTGAAAACCCTTTCGTAGCGTGTACAGTGAGTCGTAGATAAAAGATTTGAAGTACGGCACACATAAGTAGGAAAACACGAGGTTTCTGGATATGATAACCTTCGCATGTATTGAATCCACGAATACGCCCATATTGTGTTAAAACAGTTGGGTCTCTGAGCGTGTTCATTACGCCTGAAGCGGTTCTCACGCGGAAGTAAAAGCACCGTGACCCCGCACACGAATGATGCGCTTCCTTCACACTGGTTCATGACCGTGGTAAGCTGTCACAATGGTTATTGCTTTTGTGGCCGGGCCCCGCCGTGGTGGTCTAGTGGCTAAGGTACTCTGCTGCCGACCCACAGGTCGCGGGATCCAATCCCGGCTGCAGTGGCTGCATTTCCAATGGAGGCGAACATGCTGTAAGCCTGTGTCCTCAGATTTGGGTGCACGTTAAAGAACCCCATGTGGTCGAACGGCGACTTGGACTGCGTGCGTGGCCACGGTGTGACCAGGAACGTTCATTTGAAGTTAGCCCACGAGTGTTTGACCCGCTTCTGTAAGCGACAGTATTTCATACTGACTGAAAAGATGCGCCTTTAGAAACAATCCCAGGGTGTTCCGCACCCCTAGTTCAAGTAATTTAGCTGAAGCTTTGGGTTTAGGAAGGTGCACAGGAAGCAGTTTTATAGACAGTGGGGATGAGTCTGCTGAGTTTCTTGGTCTCCGTGGATATGAAATACAGCTAGAGGATAGAATAGGCAATTCGGCAGAGGCAAAAGGCCTGAATGAAGCCGTGTGTGTATGTTTTCCTCAATCCGCGATGATGGTTGAAAGTGCTCTCAACTGTTTTGTTACCACGCCTATCCAAATTGTAAAATAGTGATCAGTGCTTTAAATCATCCACTTTGGGAGATTGGATTTGTTTCTCGTGCACCCAGCAATTTGTAGTACTTAGTACCACCATTTAAATTTCAAAATCAATATGAATTTGGCTGTTTTAGCAACGGAGTGATTTTGGACAAGCCTTTGTGCCAACAATTGTGCATTTGTTGTAAAAACAATGCACTTGGCTGGCAAATTTGACAAAAGTGCACGCCCCTCGTGGTCATGTGACAGTACCATCAAAGTTCTGTTATTAAAAAACTTTGCAAGTCAAATATCGAATGAAGGTGTCAGCTTCGCAATCTGGCAATAACTGGTGGGATATCATCTGGGTTAGTGCTAGTTACTATAATATAACCAGGTTTTACCTGGCTACTGTACAGATCTCTCTAAAGCACCTCTGATATTTTAACTATCCTATCCATTTTGGTAGCTACTTTTCCTTCCATGTCCATTAATGCATAACTCTGGTTTTTGCCTATCCCCAGTTTTCTCTTCACCACTTAGACGCTTCTTCTATTCTATAGAGCATGTTCAATTCCCTCCATGTCATACTGTCTTACAAAGGATACCTTACGTTTATTAATAAACTTTGAAAGCTCTGCCAGTTCTATTTTGTCTGTTTGGTTTGAGCCTTTCATGCATTGACGTTTCTTAATGAAATCATTCGTCTCCTGGGACAGCTTGCCACTGTCGTGTCTAACTGCCATACCTCCTACGTAATGATACGCACCGGATTATTATTCATTGCGCCCACGCTAAGGCTGGTTTACTCAATAATAGCCGAGTACCTGTTCTGGAGCGAGACTATGAATTCCTGTATTTTCCATGTCAGTGCTAGCTCATTTATTGGCTTCTTGCGTATCAGCTTCTGCCGTTCTTTCTTAAAGTCTAGGGGAATTCGAGAGCTTACTTTTGTATGGTCTCTGCATCGTACCTTGCGAAGCACTTACACATCCTGCAAGATGCCAGGGTGTGTACTCAGTATAACGACCATTTCCTGCTTACTTCCATCAATGGGCCCCTCCATAACTACTTATGGTTCCCTCGTTTTCTGTAAAAGACATTCAAGATCGGTAAATCATTGCATTCTGCGAATTCTGCTAAAACTTCCATCTGGCATTTCTAGTGCCGATGTCAATATCTCCTACTGCCTGGTCTCCATCCTGCTTCTTCCCTACGTTGGCATTGAAGTCACCGATCTGTATAGTATACTGTGTTTTTACCTTACTCATATTGCCGATTCTGCGTCCCCATAGAAGCTTTAAACTAGCGCGTCATCGTGGCTGCATGTAGGCTTGAGCCTTTACCACCTTTATATTGTATCTCTTATTGAGTTTAATTACAAGGACGCACCACCCATTAATTATTGCTATATTATTCCTCTTGTTGCCAGTTATATTTCTGTGGATAAAAAACCCCGCGCCGAGCTCTCTTATGTCAGCCAAGCCATAATAGCAAAAGATGTGCCCCTTCTTTAGTACTTTAGAGGCCTCATCTGTCCTCCTAACCTCACTGAGCCATATTACATCCCATTTAACACCGTCTACCTTTTAGAATAGTTTAGCTAGACTTGCCTCACTAGATAAGGTTCCAGTGGTAAAGGTTGCCAAGTTCAGGTTCCAATAGCAGCCAGTCCGGACACAGAGATTATTAGCACTCTCTGCTGCGTTGCAGCAGAGGGTGCTAATAAGAGGGTGCTCTACGCCGTCGACGGCACATTTTGCTCATTCACCTGCTGGAACCCCCAGACGCTTTCCAAGTCCAGCCCATCGCCCGCCTTCTCAGGCTGATTTTCGTCCTAGCCTGTGGAAGTCCACCGTCTGGCGTGCACTCGACAATCGTTCTTTCTGCTACTATTGTGGTGAAGTTGGACACGTTACCGCGACTGTTACTACAGACGAATAGGCCGACGCGGATTCCACCCAGATGTCCATTCTCCACGCTATGGTGAGCGCCCGCAATCAATTGCGGATTACTTGGAAGGTAGTCATCACGCTCCTGTCCCGCAGCGACGACAGTCACGGTCACCATCGCCGCGTCCGTCCGCATCAATGCACCGCGGCCGACTCGCCATTGGGTCCCCTTGTGTCAGTGGCGCAAGCCCAAGCCACCGAAACTGAAATTGGCGACCTCTGGAGGTGAGGCCACTGTTACAAGAACCGACAAATACCCTTCGCCGCTGCCTTACGACGTACCGTAAAAGCCTGTTTCTGAAACCGCCAACAGAACGTCCGCTGCCATTACCGTTTCCGTCGACTGTTATCAGGTTACAGCGCTTGTCGACACAGGAGCTGATTACTCGGTGATGAGTGCTTCATTGGCCACCCGTCTACACAAGGTGCTGACAACGTGGGACGGCCCTCAACTAATCACCACTGGAGGACACCTCGTATCCCCTATCGGAAGGTGCACTGCCAGGCTTGAGATTTGTGCGTCGGCTTTTGTAGCGTCATTCCTTGTACTGCCCAATTGTTCTCGGCCGGTCATTTTGGGCATGGATTTTCTGCAAGGGTATGAAGCGATAATTAATCTGCGTGATTTGTTCGCCAGTTTTGCTAACTGTGTTTCTCCAGATTCCAACATCGAGAACGGGCATTGTGGCGTGGCCTTACATGTAGTTATTGGTTGCGTCACGTTGCTAACTCGCAGTAGTATCTTGGTGCCTCTTGCGTGTCCACGGGAGCAGTCAATTATGCGAGTCACCGAAAGTAACCTGACGTTATTGGTTGGTCGGGAAGTCGCCATCGCTCGAAGTTTCGTTCAACTCCGAAATGGCCAGACTACGCTTTTAGTTACGAACTTCAGTGACGGGTACAGGCATTTTGCGAAACGCACAACCATTGCTTACTTGGAGGCATTGGATGATTTGGACGCCTTCCCTTTGATTACGATGATCTCGACTGAGAACAGCGGTGATACTGACGTGACTAGTCGCCTTAACGTCAATCGCCAGTTAGAATAACCTAAGAGGGCAAGCCTCTTCACTCTCCTCTCATCCTTTAGTGACTGTTTTGCCACTACGTCGAAAATCCGGCAGACTCCTCTAATGAAGCACAGAATTATCACTGAGCCCAACTTCCAACCCATGCGCCAACATGCTTACCGTGTGTCGCAGAAGGAGCAGGATGCATTCCGTCATCAAGTGAAACAAAGGTTCGACGATGACGTAATTCAATCATCGACTAGTCCTTGGGAGTCACCAGTTGTTCTGGTTATAAAGAAATACGGCTCATTACAATTATGCGTCGACTACCGCAAACTAAACAAGATAAGGAAAAAAAGGTATATCCTCTTCCTCGCATCGATGACTCGTTGGATCGCCTGCGACACTCCCATTACTTCTCTTCCATGAATCTCCGTAGCGGATATTGGCAGATTGAAGTAGGTGAACGGGACCGAGAAAAAACAGTGTTTATTACACTTGACGGTCTCTATAAATATAAAGTTCTTTCTTTTGGCCTGTGCTCTGCTCCCGCCACATTACAACGAATGATTGACAAAGTTTTATGTTACCCGAAGTGGCACTCTTGTTTAGTGTATTTAGACGACGTAGTCGTTTTTTCTACGACTTTCGAACAGCACATTGAGCAGATTGAGGTGGTTCTTCTGGCTATTCGCACTGCCGGCCTCTCTCTGAAACAAGAAAAGTGTTATTTTAGATATGAGTAACTCAAATTTCTTGGCCACATTGTCAGCAGCAAAGATGTTCGCCCCGATTTTGAGAAGGCTATGGCAGTTGCTTTCTTTCCGATACCGAGAACTAAGCATGATGTACGCCGCTTTCTGGGACTTTGTGCTTATTACCGCCTCTTCGTGCCAAATTTTTTGAAAGTTGCCGACCCTCTACAACTCGTCAAGGACGACGTCGCCTTCGCTTGGGGCCCCGAACAATCCGACGCTTTCTGCGACCTTCAACAACGCCTACAAACGCCGCCGATCCTTGGTCACTTCGACATCGAAGCAGATACAGAAGATACAGAAGCAGATATAGAAGCAGATACAAAAGCAGATACAGGTCCGTACTGACGCTAGTAACCAAGGCCTTGGAGCTATTCTCATGCAATATCAAGATTGCATGGAACGCGTCATCGCCTACGCTAGCCGCACGTTGTCTTCTGCAGAGAAGAACTACTCGACGGCTGAAAAAGAATGTCTGGCGGTTGTATGGGCCATAACGAAATTTAGGCCCTACTAATACGGACGCCTCTTCCGAATCGTCAGTGACCACCATTCTCTCTGCTGGCTACCGAATCTGAAAGATCCTTCGGGCCGTCTCACAAGATGGAGCCTTCAGTTACAGGAATTCGATATAACGATGATTTACAAGTCTGGCCAGAAACACACTGACGCTGACTGTCTTTCCCGCGCACCCGTCGAGATCTCTGCAGAAGACAAGGATGAAGACTTCAGCTGCCTTGCTATTCTCGCATCAATAAGCGTGGCTAAGCAGCAACGCGAAGAACTACAACCACTGATCAAATACTTTGAGGGACGTCGCCCACAACCCCCACGTCCGTTTGCGCGTGATTTGCCATCTTTTTGTCTACGCTAAGACATCCTCTACAAGCGCAACTTTCATCCAACGAAAACTGTTTACCTCCTCATCGTTACTGCTGCTCTCCACGATGATATTTGGCGTGCTTGTCGCGACGAGCCATCGTCAGGACGTCTTAGCTTCACGCGTGCTCTAGCATGGATAAAGGACAAATACTACTCGTGGAAACTTACGAAAACCACCTAGCAGTACGTCAAGACATGCACAGCCTGACAGCACCGCGAAAAACCAACGACAAAACCAGCCGGTCTGTTTCAGCCTTTACGACCACCACAGACACCATTTGAAAAAGTAGGGATGGATTTACTCGGCCCATTTCTGAAGTCTACGGCTGGTAACCGCAGGATTGTGGTTGCCACCGACTACTTGACCAGGTACTGCGAAACACAAGCCGCCCAGCGAGCAACTGCTTCCGATGTGGCTGACTTTTTTATCAAGAAGATTGTTCTCCGCCACGGTGCTCCCGCCATCATCATCACAGATCATGGTACTGCCTTTACGGCACAGTTGCTCCGAGAGATCCTGTTGCTGAGCGGCACGACGCACCGAACAGCAACTGCGTACCACCCGCAGACTAACAGGTTAACCGAACGCCTTAACAAAACGATTGCAGATCTGCTTTCGATGTACGTTGGCAAGGATCAGTGGAATTTGGACGAAATCCTCCTATATATAAATAACATTTGCATAGAATATGACTTTGAAGGAAACCACCGGCTTTGCTCCTTTTCGTCTGGTTTACGGCCGCGACGCCATCACAATGCTTGACACCATGCTGCAAACAACTCTGCAGGACATGAGTACCCCAGACGCACATGTATTTCTTCAGCGTGCCAAAGACACCCGGCAGCTGGCGCGTTTTCGCATTTTATTGCGGCAAAACCAAGATGCTCGCCGGTACAACACCCACCACAAGGCAGTAATATATGAACCCGGTGATCTAGTCTGGGTTCGCACTCCTATACGTCAACGTGGACGTTCACAAAAATTGTTATTTCGGTACTTCGGACCTTACCGAGTTCTTCGTCGCCTCGGGGAAGTAAACTGTGAAGTTGTCCCAGTAGACACGTCGCATCATTATCATAGACCACACTCCTCGGATGTGGTTCACGTGTCCAGGATGAAGCCTGACTATTCGCGTTGACTGCAAATCAAGAACTTTGTAATGTGGCACTTGCCTTCAAGAAGTTGTGCATTGCTTTCTCGCTTTTTTTTCATCTCGTCCTTGTTTTTTTTTATTATTAGTATTATTATTCACAATACCTTACAGGCTCCTTAGCGAAGCATTGTGTAAGGGGGGCGATACATGATGAAGTATGACACGTGATAAATATAGAAAATGATGAAATGAAATCGGTACAATCTGAAAAGTGCGCTGTGATGTAAACGACTGCCATAAAAGCAAAAGTACCACCCCAGTAGAAAAACTAAACAAAAAAGGGCGTGCACGAAACACGATATTATTTAACATGAACATTCAGTGGTTGAAAAATGGAGAAAATTTTGGCAGCATTTACAGTACTACAATGTGAATAATACAAAGTTATACAATTTAAAACATAAGATAACACATCTAGATAGAATAAATAAGAAATAACTACTTAAGCATGAAATGTTCGAGTAGGCGGTATTGAAAGGCTTTGCGATTTTTGATTGAAGTGATATCGCCAGGGAGATCGTTCTAAAGCTAGATGGCGTGTGGCAGCGTAGAACAATTAAACGCCCCTGTATTGCTGAAGATGCGCTCGAAACTGCCCCGATTATGGAGCCACCTAGACATGCGCAGTGGGGTTTTCAATGGGAGAGAATGAGGCCTGATGTTTTGAACATATCCATGAAGCAGGCATAAAAGGGAAACACACCGGCGAACCTGAAGAGGGTGCAGCGAAAGTTCGAGTTTTATTTTAGTAATGCTGGATTTTGGTTCATCATTTCCGGTAATAAAACAAGCGGCACGGTTTCGAACAAGCTCTAAGTTAGTAATTAAGTAGTCTAGGTAAGGGTTCCGAATACATGACGTGAATTCTAACTGCGGGCGAATAAAGGTAAGGTACGCAAACTTGCGAATGTGAGGTGGCGATTTGCGGAGGTTCCGACGAGTGTATCCAAGCGTTTGTTATGCTTCAGCACAGAGAGCGGTAATGTGGGGGCGCCATGAAATATTGTGAGTTAAGTTTATCCCTAGATACTTGAATGACTCAACACGAAATATGACAGAGTTGTTAATGACGTAGCAAAATTCAGAGCTCGATTGTTTGCGGGTGAAAGAAATGAGTTAACATTTTCCAGAGTTCAATACCATGAGCCATTTTCGACACCACACATTTATAAGGTTAATGTCGTTTTGCATGATGTAGTGATCATCGGAAGATGTTATTTTTCTTTAAATGATACAGTCATCAGCGAATAATCTAATATTTGAGGAAATTTCATAGGCAGGTCATTAATGTAAAAGAGGAAACGTAAAGGGCCTAGAACGCTACCTTGAGGATTTTTGGATGTTACATCAGCTATGGGAGAAACACAGTTATTAATTACGGTGAATGTTGGCGAGATGATAAGAAATGTTTAATCCAAGATAAGCTAGCAGTGTCCCGTTCGACGAAATTCAATTTGGAAAACAATCGACAATGAGCCACCCGGTCAAAAGCCTAGAAAAAGTCAAGAAAAGTGCTATCGATTTGTAGATTGTTGCCCATGCTAAAGTGTGCGTCAGTAGTAAGTTCAAGCAATTGCGTATCACATGACATGTTATGATGAAATCCATGTTGATTTATGAAAAAGAAATTATTAGTCTCCAGGTGGCGGTAGACGTGCGATGCAATTATGTGCCCTAGTATTTTACAGGAAATGCAAGTTAGGGCGGAGGAGGAGGATACAACTTTATTTAAAAAAAATCAAAATAAATGTGGCTGTGCTCCCAGACCCCTAGACGTCCGGGAGCCCCCTGGTCGACATCTCTAGGCAGGCCTGGTGCACCAGCCACAACTGGTCGTCTGAGCCAGTGACCTGAAAAGCGGCCTCCCACGAGAAAAGGGAAGGGTTTGGGATAGGGTCTACCACCATTGGCTTTGGGCAGCTCCACAAGCAGTGGAAAAGATCAGCCTGGGGTGCCCCGCAGGTGGTGCAATGTGGTTGGTGAAGAGTGGGGTAAAATAGGTGTGCCAAATAGGGAGAAATCAATGCTTTTGTCTGCAGCTGGCGCCAAACTGAACTCTGATTAGGGGTGAGGGAGAAGTGTGGGGAAGGGAAATCTCGTCTGCCGTTCCGGTAATACCTCGTAATCTCATGGCATGCAGATTCCCTCTTGTGGTTTTCTCACGGGTTCGGGTGAGCGATCCCCCAGGGTCCGGATGGAAAGACCTCGGACATGCGCATGAACGTGCTCATTCCCGGGGATACACTCATGGTCAGGCACACACGTGATAGTCACCGGATGGAGAAGTGAAGGAATGTTGCTCATTATGCGTGAGACTGACTTGGTGCTATGCCTTGATGGAAGTATCGATAAGCGCTCTGAGAATCAGTGCAAATTTCTGTATTGGTAAAACTTGCGGCTGCACGCGCCACTGCTAGGGCTAGTGCAACCCCCTCAGCCACGTCGGGACATGCCGTTTTAACGGACGCAGAAATGCTAATGCGCCCGTCTTCTGTCATGGCAGCAACCATGGCCGTTCCTTCAAGTGGGCCTATCGCAGCATCGACATAGAGGACGTCTTCACGATTTTTGTACCTTCGTATGTAAGAATCAGCGTGTGCCTTGCGTCGGCCTGGATGGCGTTGTGGATTCATGTTGTGCGGCAATAGTTTGAGTTGCATGTGTGCCGCGACCCTTATTGGAACAGGCGACCATGCTTCTTCGTATCGCATCGTGTCGCTTGATTCAAGCCCCAGTGTTCGGAGCAGGTTCCGCCCAGTAGGTGTCCAAGAAAGGCGCAGGAGCTGATTGCTTCTCTGTGCTTCTATAGTTTCTTGCACAGTATTATGCAGACCTGTCTCTAGGAGGAGAGTAGTTTTGGTGCGCATCGGCAACTTCAATGTGGTTTTAACCACCCGCCTGATTAGACTGTTAGCCTGTTTTATTTGCTTTTGAGTAAGATGGTGATACGGAAGATGATAAGCGAGGCGACTTACCACCAAAGCTTCAACAATTTGCATGGTGTGCTTTTCAGATAGACCATGATTGCGCGACGCAATTCGGTGGATCAGTGCTGAAATTTACTTTATCTGCTTATCAGGGATGTTCAAGGTGTAGTTTGCTTCTAAGTTTGATTGTATGTGTAGACCCAATACCCTGATTTTATGTACTCTTGGCACAGGTTGACCATGCACGTGCAGGTCAATGCTTGGGTCGTGCATGCGGGGTTTATTGTAACTCCGACTTTTCTGGCGAACAGTGGAGGCCCATTCTACTAATATACCACTCGATGACGTTGATGGCAGTTTCCAAAACGTCTTGTGCCTCTTAATAGAGCCATGGCACACCCACAGAGTCATATCATGGGCGTAAAATGCATGCTGTAATTTAGGAAAATCAGCAAGCTCTTTGGCCAATGGGGCCAAGGCTACATTGAATAAGAGTGGCGATAAGACAGCTTTCTGGGGTGTACTCCTGTTTGGGAGAGAAAAGGTCGCGGATGTAAGTGTACCTAATCTAACCTCGGTGGTGCGGTTTTCCAAAAAAGCTTTGACATAATGCCAGGTTCTACGACCATAGCCAGTTGTGGCCAATGTGCTGAGAATGTGTTCGTGACCTACATTGTCGAAAGCCTTTTGTATGTCTAATGCGAGAATGGCTCTGGTTTGGGCTGTCTGCCGTTTGCGATGAAATAGAGTCTTTTTAACCTGCAGGAGGACATCCTGCGCCGATAGGTTGGGGCGCAAGCCAAACTGAGTGTTGGGAAAGAAATTGCTAGCTTCTAATTGTGGCTGTAATCGACGGAGAACAACATGCTCAAAAAGTTTACTTACACAGCTTGTGAGCGAGATGGGTCGTAAATTTTCGAGAAGTAGTGATTTGCCTGATTTCGGAATCAGATTAATCTGTGCAAGTTTCCAAACACAGGGCAGTGTGCCCTTGCTCCAGTGTTCGTTAAAGAAATCCGTGAACTCCTGTAAAGACACGTCATCTAAGTTTCGGAGGATCTTATATGTTATACGATCTGGCCCTGGTGCAGTGTCCCGGGTAATACAAGCAAGGGCCTGTTTTACCTCTGCAAGCGTGATATCTGCATCCAAGTTTTCGTCCGGATCGGGGGGTGTTAAAGGGAGTGCGTTCAGATCGGCCGGTAGAGGCTGAGGAATGTAAAGGTTTTTTATGTGTGTGTTATAATGTCTGTGCCTTTTTGCTTTTCTAGGTAAATGAGCCGTTGGGTAGCAGTGGGAATGTGGTTTTTGGTCGACGCGGGATCTAGAAGGGCCCTTAGGATGTTCCATGTACGTTTTGTGCCAAGTGTTCCTTTCAGTGTCCCACAAAAGTTTTCCCAATTGGCTTTCGCTAACTGGGTGGCATACTGTGCGGCTTCCTCTGTGACTGCAGCGATACGTAGGCGAAGTTTTCGGTTTAGCCTCTGACGCTTCCATCGTTTACAAAGGCTTCGTCGGGCCTCCCACAGATGGAGGAGGTGGGGGTCAACTTGAGGCGAATTCGGCGTGTTCTTAATATTTTTACCAGACCTATCAACAGCATCTTGTACCCTTTGAGTCCAGGACTCTATAGATTGCGGAGTGGTATCTTCTGCGGCGATATATGTGCGGAGTTTATCCCAGTCAACGAGGGTCTGCACTTTAGGTCGGAAAATTTTAGAAATTTGCGTTATGACAGTTCGAATCACATGGTGGTCACTATCTTATGTATCCGAGAGAACCTCATGTGTTTTTACTATTACATGTCCACTAACCATCGGGAAGTCAGGCGTGGTATCCCTGGCGGTGCTAGTGCCTACTCGCGTTGGCACAGTAGGATCAGTAATTAAGGTAAGTGCGTGGTGCATCATGGCGCTATGTACAAGGTAACCTTTCGGTGAGTTACTTATGTAACCCCATGTGGTATGGCGTGCATTAAAATTACCTACTATAATGTGATGTGTGGACCACGTTTGAGAAAGAATTTCACGTATGCGAGTGCCCTTATCTTTAGGAGTGCTGTATATGTTGATTATGAAGAGTCCTTTACCCGATGTGTGATTCGACGGGATTACCTCAAGAGCAGTGTACTCGGTTCCATTCTCTGATGAGCTTCTTGTAGAGGTCCGATCTATGAATGGAAGGGTTTTATGAATAAGAATAGCGGTGCGCGATGTTATCGATGCCACCTGATATCCTTGCAGAGAAAAAGGGACAGACCCCGTCGCCTGCAGAGCCACTATATGAGATGGTTCAGCGGAGTGTTGAATGTAAGCGGCCAACTGACAGTGTTTGTTTTCTGGTGCTTCTTCAGTTCCACTGCCATATGTTGATATCAGATGAATTTTGATTTCCGGATGGAGAAGGCAAGCCTGCTCTTCCGGGATTTTGTCGATTACTAGAATTTGCCATGTTGAGTCGTTGTGGGAGTGGAAACTCCCGATTGTGGGCTGTTCGCCTGCACCATGTGCTGAGAGGAAACGGCAGCAGATTTGCGTTGTTTATGCTTACGGGTTGGTGATGATTGAGCTTCCATATCATACAGGGGATTAATTGCAGCCTCAACTTTTCCCATGCGGTGACTAAACGTAGTCTCCATTCTCTGGAGGGCCTGTTCTTGTTCTTTAATCAGTTGTATTTTAACAGCCTCGAGGCTATCACTTACGAACTTTATAACTAGTTGTGTGAGGGCTTGAGTGAATTCTAGGGTTTGGAAATACTGGGCACACGTTTGTTGAACGAGGGCTGGTGAATGGGGTGGTGTTGATCGCGAAGGATTTTGGGAGACCTGCTCAACGGGCGACTTACCAGGGACGGCCAGGGGGTTCTGCCGTCGCTGTAGCTGCGACTGTGGGGCTTGATCTAGGCGACCTCCTGCAGCCAAGTCAGATGAACTCGAGGCCGCTGCCCTGGCCTCTAAGCCTGGTGCATGGGTTGGCTCTGGTTGCGGGAGTGCTGGTCACGTATTGTAGCTTTTTGCACTGCACTGCGAAGAAGGCGGTGGGTAGTTCCTGGATGAGTGCGCAGATGCCTGGATAGGTGGAGGTGCTCCGGGTTGAATAGGTTGCGGGGTCTGCTTTCCATGCTTTGGGGTTTTTGAGCGCTTGGATCGAGCACTCCTACCGTGGCCTTTGCTGCTGGCGTGCTGAGGACGGCTGCGAGGTTGGTTGTTTGGAGGCAACTGTTCAGAAAGTTGTTTCAGTGGAGGATCATTGCGCTTTTCTAGGAGCTGGCGTTCATCTCTAAGAACACGGGGCCCAGGTCTCCTTTTCGGGCAGGGCAACCCAGGTCGATGGTGGGGTGTTCGTCGGAGCCACAGGTTAAACACCGCGGGACGCAACCATCGTGGTGTTCACTTAGGTTGTGCATACCACAATTTCCACACCGGCGTTCCTGTGGATATGGGCAGATGTCGTGTCGGTGGCCAGTTCTGAGGCAGCAGTACCACACTTGGGTGACTGGTCGAAAAGGTCTGCATCGAAATTCCACGCCTTGGAAGTAAACGTATCGGGTAACACGTTTTCCCTCGAAGGTGTAGAGGCATGCTCCATTCGTCCCGAATGGTCACACTTGGATAATATTGATACTTTGGGGATAAGTGATGGTGTCGTTCATAAGGGCGTCGTCTGTGGGTATAGGGAGGGCTCCTGTGATTACTCCCTTGAAGGATTTATGTGGGGAAGCCACGTAATCGGAGACTTCATACGATCTGCTGCCGAGCTTGAGCGTCTGGACATGGCACAGCTGTACCGCAAGGTCTGGGTCGGAGGTGCTTACTAGGGCGATGTTCTGCTCCTTGCGTACTCGTATCTGCACACTCATAGGCAAGGGGGCTCAGAGCGCGGTTTTTATGGCAGCGCGCAAGGGTAAAAGCGCTTCTTGTTGTAGAGATATGCCTCCTCTTGTACGAAATATCACCTTGTGGTCCTCTACGGGAAGGCATGGCAGGCGGGGCCGGCCGGTTCCATGTCGGTTCTCGCGTTGGTGGAATGTGGCTGGTGGCGTCGCGGAGGCCTCCTCGGCAACAACCTTTTTTCGGCGAGCGTCGATCACCCGAAATCATGGAGTGTGAGGCACGGATGACCACAGGTATGTATTGTTAGACGCTTCGGCAACGCTGCTCAGACCGAGGGTAGAGTCACTGGGCCCGACATTGTCCATGGGTTCGAAGTCGTCAGCATCCATGCAGTCCAGTTGGTCTGGTGAGTCAGAATTGATGGTGGTCGTCCCCGCGAATCGGGCCCCGGCCCAGTTCGCTGCGTTGCGAGGCAGGGCGCGTTGCAGAGCGCACCGGGCACTAACGCGGCTGGCGCGTCCGCTGCAGTGGGGGCGCATCTAGGCTTAATGTTGTAACCACCACTTACGGTTTTCAAAAATTTGTTTTTCGTTGAAAAAGGAGTCCAGCGCAAAAATATTCGTACCAGATTAAAGATGGTGACTTGCCTGTTGCGATTCTTGTGCGATATTGTGCCGATGGCCATAAAATCCTGGCTCTTAAGGACGGATGAGTAGGGCCAGATGTGGCCCGGTCTGCATGCGTTGGCGCCCCCTCCAAGTTAGGGAAATGAGGCGGTAGTTGTCTGTTTGATTTTTATTTCCAGATTTCAATACCGGAATAACCCCGGCAACCTTCCAGTCTTTAGGTGGTTGTCCGATCGACAATGATTAGTTAAATATTCCGCACAGTATTTCACTTGAAAGCAGTAGGGTACTTATCAATATCTTAGCGTTTAAATTATCAACACGCGTCGATGTTGATAGATTAAGGTTATTTATGATACATGCAACTCCATCATCAGTGACAGTTCTCGGTGTATATAGAGGTTACCTGAATCTGGAACATAAGGCACTTTTAGGTAATCTTCTTCAGTAAATACCGACGAGAAAAATTTGTTGAACTTGTGTGAGCATTGGCCTTCCGTTAGTGGTTAGTTATCGTCAATGAAAAGGCAGATATGTCGCAGTTCATTTCCAGGAGATATGGTTTGCCAGAACGTTCGTGGGCTTCAGTGCAAGAGGGAGGGTAGTTCGTGTGAATAGTACTTTTTGGCGGAACGTATAGCTGATGAATATTCTTTCAAGCATGTCTTATACCTTTCCCAAGAAGACACGCTGGATGAATGTTCGGCTGTAGTCTAGAACCGCTTTTTATTTCGCAGTTTGCGTAGGGATGAACTGATCCACGGATTTTTGATATCGCGAGCAATAGAAATAAGAGGCACATACTTGTCCACTAAATCTGACATTGTGTTTTCAAACGCAAGCCAATTTTCAGCCGAAAACTGCTGAGAGAAAGATTGTATAAAAGAATGATAGAAGAAGACCGCTAATTCATTGTTCATGTCTCTGTAGTGCGCTTCATTGTAGTTGCGAATGAACTTCGTATCCATGGAACCTATACTTGGTACCGGTTTGTGGATGGCGAGTTGTAAGAGATTGTAAGCACCAAAACCATCACAGTATCAGATTGTGCCTATCGTATCAGGAGTGGTTGTTAGCACCATATCTAGAATATAAGTACCACGTGTGGGTTTATTTACCACTTGTGATAAGTTGAAATTCAACGAAAGGTTGACAAAATCAGTTGAAATTCGGCAGGGCGAGGATAAAGTGGGCGAGTCAATATTGGGTAAGTTAAAGTCACCAAAAAGGTACACGTGATCCGTAGCAAATCTCTTGATTACGGCCGAGATGCTCTCTCACATATCATTTTGGACTAGCGGACTACCAGCCAGTGGACAACAAACGCCTATTAATATATCAACTTGGTGTGAGCCCTACATGCTGCCCATAATATTTCCAGAGCAGAGAATGTATCAAGTACTAATGATGCGGTGTCGTTCTTAATGGCCAGCAGTACCCCTACATCTCTCCTTTGTGTGCGGTCACGCCTATATATGGCGTAGTCCTTATCAAACAACAATTCCTTGTCACTGATATTAGGGCACAACAAGTTCTCTGTAAGTGCTACGACCTTGGGACAGCTGTCATCATCTCAATGGACATAGACATTTTCGACTACCTTTCGTTGTTTTTCGGAGCCCGGCATTCATGCGATGATTATTTTTTTTCTTGGGAAGAGGCTAATGCCACGCTGTGTTGGTAGCAGAAGACGAGAGCGAAGAAGTGAATGGCTGCTCAGAAGTTTTAAAAACTTCGCATGTGAGCATGTGTGAATTCGGATGACGTAGTTCATACCCCGTGGAATCGGTTAGACGAATAGCAGTCAGTGCACTCTAAAAAGTTTCTAGTAATGCGGAACTTTTTATCGCAGTTAAGTGTGATGTGATTCACAATCGCTTCAAGCACAATTTAAAGTACAAATGCCGCACGATACAATGAAAGGTCGTTTAAACAGCCTGGCATTTTCTCTATGAAAACCTCTGGCAACGGAATCTACGTTAGGTAAATGAAAACTACAGACCACACCATTACGAAGGCAGTATAAGTACTACACAGTAGTTCATTAATTTTACTGCACTTGCCTCTCACTACACGTACAAAGTAAGTATGAGCGATGATCTTGAGTGCCACTTTTCTCACTTTTTTGAAGATGCATAGAGAAAGCAATCACAATATATAACACATGCTCACATGGAAATAATGCATGCTTTTGAAAAGTGCAATTTTTTTCTTGAATTAAATTACCTTCGGGTTTAGCGAGATTTCACCCTAAATATTTCGGCAATGTAAAAGTCGTCAAAATGACTGGCGGAAGAGTGACAAACATTTTTCTGCAGAGTGGTATGCAGTTTTTCGAGTGCCTATGATTTGCGGTTTAACACGTGAAATCACACTCGACAATTACAGACACAGCCTTCGTTTAGCTAGTGCTCGGCAGAGTCCAGAAAAAAATCACCACCACATTCACAAAGTGAATAATGTTAGGGGAACTCACTCCCAGGTGCACGTTACGTTTCTTGGCGAAACCCTTTCTGCTAGACAGCTTGTGAACGAGCCGTCGCATGATGTGCTCAATAAAGGATGCGTTGTTGGGTACATTCCGCGGCCGGTACTGCGCAGTCCTTGTCAAGTCAATCAACCTGCCTCTTTATGCCATACTGCCCGCTGCCTTGAGACAAATGCCAAACGCTCATCAATGGCAGATATTGAGATAACAGGCATTATTCAGCGGGGTTGAGAACAGAAAGGTGATGGGGTTTGGGAGAATATCAGTACCCGTACATGCACTCATCGTAGGAAGCTGCCGTGCCTATTCGACAATCCTCACTCGCCCTGCCGGGCTGCCTGACAATTTTTGCTTTTCTACCGGCTCGGAGGTGGTGCGCGTTCGCATGCAGGCAGACTAAACACCACTGACACCCTCCTCTTTTCATGTTTCTTTCTCATTCATTTATATCCCCTACTATCTATCCCCCGTGTGGCGTAGTTGAGGTGATCTCCAAGCCTCACCGCGGTGGTGTAGTGGCTAAGGTACTCGGCTGATGACCCTCAGGTCGCGGGATCGAATCCCGGGCATGGTGGTTGCATTTTCGATGGAGGCGAGAATGCTGTAGGCCTGGGTGCACAGATTTGGGGGCACGTTAAAGAACCCCAGGTGGCCAAAACTTCTCGAGCCCTCCACTACGGCGTCTCTCATAATCATATGTTGATTTTGGGACGTTACGCGCCACATATCAATCAATCAAATCAGGTGATCTCCTGAGAGAAAGACCGCTGCGACACCACACTTTTCTGTTGAACGGTCTTTCTTTCAGTCACTTTGAGGAGGTGATCGCGCGGGCTATCCAAAACCGACGCCTTGGGCGCCGGCTTGCCATTTAGTCAGCATTTTGAGAATCAGCGGAGAGGCTACCTTGGGCGGCGACCACAGAAGTGAACACACTGGCAACACTGGTGTACACGCAAGCCATCGCCATTAGACACGCCGCGAGCAAAAACTAGAAGCTGGTAATATATTCCTGACTACGCGCCTCAAGTGCATTTGCTGGAAGCCTACAATAGCAATACTGAGATACACGCCTCACTGATGCAAAGGCATATTTTCAAAATATTTTTATAAGTAGACAGAAATGCTACCCCGAAATACAGATGCAGGAATAAAGACAAGAATACAAATGCCGAAATACTTTCATAATAATATACGGATGTCCAAGCTCTAAGAAGGCATTTATTAGGTAGCGGATAACATTCTGAATATTGTCTAGAGCATTGAAACTTGCAAGTCAAGCATACTGACCGAATCACTAGCGAGCACCTGTAGACTAACAATAAGTGCACAATTTTTTCTGGGCAGAAGCCCTGTTTTGCCGAAGAAGTTTTTAGATAAAAACTTTTAAGAGAATATAGAGCTTCTCAAGTGGGCTGTCATTCATGCAGCGTCAGTTTGGCCGTAACACAAGTACCCCCTTGAAGTTGGAGATGTGGCACCCACCCTGAAAGACAGCGGCTTTCGTGAACAGACGATAATACTATACTTTCGCGATTCATCGGTTAGCGGCGTTATGCACTTCCCTACATAAGCCATATCATGGATGTGAAAAATCCTTTGCAGCACTCATTATGTCACCAACAGGCTTCACGTTATATTTTTATTTTGTTATTTTTCGTTTCATTGTTTCAGCCCAATAATTGTTATGTTGTCTCATGAAAACACGTCAGCTGTTTTCTAATGAAAGAAAAGTCACAGCTCTGTCGCAAAGATGAAACGAGGAACGCGATAGCAACAAATTGGATGGTCACGCACCGATTGGCAAGCAGAACGCAACGTGCTCACGTTTCTCACACACTAATGACGCACGAAACGTACTCACAAGTACAGATGTACGCATTTAAGCGTCTCAGTTGTTACTTCGCTGTGTCTGAAAACCACGTCTTTTTTGCAAACGTAGACTGTGCAATGATTGCAGTGACCTTTATGCGCCTGGTAACTACAGCAGAATAGTTCCGGTCAAAGCCTACGGCTAGCCGAGACGATTGTCCCCACCGCGATATAAGCGTGCGTTAGCGTTCACCATGCTGCCTTTCCAAGGGGCAAAGTACGCGTGAGAGATGAGAGCGCACTCCGCAATGTAGTGGCAATGTGGTGATGCAAGTTCATGGCGCCATCTTGCTGGTAATACTGAAAACACGGTAGTTTCCCCCGAGATGACCGTCACAGGGGTAAGTGGTTGATAGGAACAGCTTGCCGTTCGAACGTTGAAGGAGGTGCTCTGTCGTGGCTCAGGGCTTAACGCCTCGCACTCACACTTTAGAGGTGCCGCGTTCGATTCTCCATGCTGGAGGCTTTCTGAATTATTTTTGTTTCTTGTGTTTTCATATATATAGACACGTATACATACATGGTGAGTGACGGCGACGCTGGTGGCAAAATCCAGCCGAGAGTGTTCATAAGTACCTGTGTTCTGCGCATTATTGTAGTGCCATTGAATCACAGTAAAATATTTACTGCTGCAAGACAAGCACGCTCTTCGAATATATATTGATACAGAAACACTGATCCGTAATGTACCCCTCACGTGCTCATACTCTTGTATCGTGATACCACCGAGCTCTGCATTCAACCAAGCGAATTATCTCTTATGCGTATGCTATCGTTCCCTATTCAATTGAAATGACAATACATATACATCACAATGTCACGCACGGCTCTGTATATTATTGGGGCAAAGGGGCGAAGAAACCCTGGCGATTGCAGCTAATGTTTTCAGAACAATAAAAGCCTCTACTCCAGATGAAGAATTCGCAGTGAGCTTTCTGATTGCTATTTTATAATACTTGTGCTGCAATAGCAGTTGCGAAAGAAGTTCTTTTCCATGGTGAATCACATGCTGCATTTACTCAATTTTAAAGCTACCATAACTGTAACGTGAGGTGTGACATATATTTCTTCCAGAAAGAAATATAGGTAGTTATTGTGGTATTCAAATGTAACTCGAAGATCGACTTTGTGTAGCGAAAATTGGTAAAAAATAAAAATTCGGCTCACATTGCATGAAAACAGTGAATTCGAACGTTTTATTCACTATCTTGGGTATTGCCTCAGGGTGGGTCAACTGCTAATGCACTCTGACACAGTAATGTATATTACGCAAAAGCTTCCGATTTTGTGCAGACTGTGCTGATTATTTTACATCCACACATAATAAGCCTACAGATAATCACTGACTTTATACTAAAGCACTCGATGAACGCCTGTAATGGCGAAAGCAAGCAGGGTCAGAGAATTTTCATGTACATGAAAGTTCAGCTTTAAGAAGTCCATTTGTTAGCTACAACATCTTCAGCTAATTGCACACAATCTTGAGATTGGTTTTCAACTAATGAAATATCAAGTGCGTGAATTTCTGTTCAGCTGTTTGGATCACCACGTTGCCCTATGAAAGGTATATTTTATTCCAGATTGCTTTGCATTTCGGCGTATTGAAAATGATGGCGAAGTTTTTTGTGGCATTCTTCTGCTCCCTAGCTTATGTGATACCCAACAAATCTATTGCCTATGAAGGTAGTGGGAATGCATGTAAGTAATTTTATGAAGGGTCTTTGTTTCATCATTGAAGCGAAACTGGTATACATTAGCTTTCAGATGATTGGTTCCCCCATAGATGAAAAAGAATTGCGGTTGCCATCATATTATCGGTTGCTTTATATGGTGGCATATCTCGAACGGAACAAATGTCTTCAGCTGAGAAGCAGGCAAATTCCGCACAAAGAGCTTTTACGCATGCGGAAAGTTATTTAGTTTAGACAATTTCAAGCATGTTTTTTTCTCTGTCCACATTAAGAGGCTACTTCATACATGTAGCAGCTAACGAAGCAGTATAACTGTACAAAGAAGCATTACGTCATGTCGCCTATCGTGAGCGTGGCGAAGCACAATCCCGTGATTTCTAATCTCTTTCTTTCGCAATTTCTTGGACCTGAAAATTTCGCTAATTTAATTGAAAGAACTAGAACACCTTGTGCGGCGAAGCACAATTCCTGGGTTTCAATGGTAGCAGAAAAAAATCAAGTAAACAGCAAACATCTTGAACTGCACTGTTCGGACAGAATGCTTCGAACTTTTTCGTGCCCTAGATTTTAGCTGCTTCTATTGAAATAAGAATATTTCTTTTCCATAATAGTCTGACAGCTTTAGAACACGTGCTACTTAGCCTTCGGAAGCTACTTCGCCCGATATTAACGTTGTTAAATGCCTGAAATGTGTGCATTGTTCGCACACGTGCGCTGTTACTTGCATGCAGCTTTGAGAAAGTGCACTGATGTTCTATTGTGGCATTTTAAGTTGCTCACAAAGGCTTTGGAAAACTCATCATTTTCACCTGCAGAGAAATGTGATTATTGTACGCTTTGAGGGTTCTTTTTGACAAGGTTGTTTCTCTTCGCGTGTGCATTTACACACTTGGGTCTTGATGCCACGTAGAAACAAAGTCAACCCTTCCGTGACCACACACATTGCTAGCACGCATAGCAAGGGGTTGTCTAACACAAGCCAGACCCAGATACCATCGTTTACTCAGCAAGAGGCAAGGGAAATGACAGGTGACGAGGTTTAAAAAAATCACCGCGCAAGCACTCCAGACAAATGGTTAACTAGCTAACGCTGAAATGCGCGGAACCGGTGTTTAGCAGCGGGTTCAACATTACGCTGCTCTGTAGCCTTTCACCGTTACTTCCTATATGTTCGTCCAGCTTAATGAGGTGAGCGACACATGTTTGGCTTTGGTTTATATAGGTGTATATTTCATATGCCGCACATTCTGCCTCACATGATTACGGTCACGCAGGGGAGGTGTGTTATGAGCAGCTAAATGCGTTTAGAAATTTGTTATTCGCAGTGGTTATTCTTGAACAACAGGTGGTCACAGAATCACAGCTGAATCCAAAATGCCACCGCAGAAAGTCCCACCCGACGCCGGCGTTCGCTCAGGCGAATGCGCCACCACATTCACCACGTCGACACTGTTGTGCCCGCAACACCGCTTTTTTGACGTGGCGTTGTTGCAAACGTTTACCATCGCGAGTTAACTCAGCGGCGTGGTTCGCAGCATCACCCTGACACCGGCGCTTGCACTCTTGTTCATGATTTAGCGTGGCTTTGAAGGCTGTCGAATCATCAGTACGCAGTTGCTGCCGGCATTCGGTTTGCCGGACCTTTTTTATGCCTGGACTGAGCCATTGGCCCGACTACTGAGAGCACTCTCAGGTTTCCACTGTTGGCGCTCATCTGGAGTCTTCTGCGGCTTAGGCACGTAATAGCCCTCAGTAGAAAGGGATGTGCATGGACTCGGCACCACGGTTGCGACGGGATAAAAGACGTCACTCACAACGTAGCCAACGGCGCGCGTTTTTTATTTCACAATACTGCAGGCCAATGTGCTGGCCCAAGCAGGAGTGGATACATCAAAACGTAATTGTAGAAAACAACAGACAACAATACAAAAGAAACAAAAGGTTAAGAAAGAAGGTGACGCTCAAGGTCACCAAAAAACATATTAGAGTGAAAGATGTCACACGGCAAACAATTCCAGTCATCGACAGTTCTAGGAAAAAAACTATATTTAAAAGCATTTGATCGGGCGAAAATTGGGGCTAGAGCATGTTCATGACCATGACGAGCACGTCATACTGAGAGCGGTTTAACACAGTCAGGGAGATCAATTTTTACAATACCACACAAACAATTGTAAAGAAAGGAAAGACGACTGAACTTTCTCCGAGCTTCTAAAGTAGAAATGTCGTTTAATTGCATTAAGGTGGTCGGGGAATCAAACCTACGATATTTGCCAAGAATAAACCTTACAGCCTTTCTGTTAATACGTTCCAGATTCATAATATTTTTCTTGGTATGCGGATTCCAGATAATCAAAGCATACTCAAGCTTAGAACGAACACAGGCATTATAGGCTAGAATTTTAGTACGCGAGGGTGCAGATGCTAGTTTTCTTTTTAGAAACCATAGCTTACGTAATGCAGAAGTGGTAATGTCAGTTATGTGGGTCGACCAAGTTAATTTGCTTGAGAGTGTGACGCCCAAGTACTTATATCTGTCTACATTTTTTATGTTAGTGCCTCTTAGAGTATAGTGGAATTGACTAGGGCTTAGCTTCCTGGTGATGCGCAGAAGCACAGTTTTGTTAGTGTTTAACTGCATGCCCCCGTTCTGACACCAGTTATCGATAGCGATAAGTGCATCTTGTAAAGCCACATGATCACACGGTGATCAAATGTGCTTAAAAATGACGCAATCATCCGCAAACAAACGCACAGACACATTTTCAGGAATAAGAGAAGCTAAATCATTAACATAAATTAAAAACAAAAGTGGCCCTAGCACACTTCCCTGTGGGACTCCAGAGGACACAGAACAGTCGATGAAGAATTACCAATCCCTACATACTGACGTCTATCTTGAAGATAAGCCTGAATCCACAGAACAATTTTTGTAGGTAGTCCAATACGCTGTAATTTGTGTAACGATTTCCCGTGTGGCACTTTATCAAAGGCTTTACAAAGATATGAAAACAGTACATCAGTTTGCCCAGAAACTTCAAGCACACGTGAAAATTCATGGACAGTTGTAACTAACTGGGTAACAGTAGATAACCCCCTTCTGAAGCCATGCTGATGCTTTGATAGTACATTGTGTTCACTGAGAAATTCATAGACGTAATTAGCAATAACGTGCTCAAGAAGCTTGCAACAACTGCTCTTAATAGAAATAGGGCGGTAATTCTCAAATGATAAGGGGTCACCTTTTTTATGAATTGGTTTCACACGTGGTATACCCCAATCAGCCGGTATTTCCCCGGTAGCAATTGAAAGATTAAAAAGTCCAGTTAGGAACTCCGATAAGTATTCAGCGTAGCAGTTAAAAAAGCATTAGGAATGCCGTTAGGCCCCGGAGGTTTTTTGGGATCAAGTTGTAATAGCATGTGCAAAACGCCATCTTGCGTCACTAATAGTTCATTGTCTGAGTCAACGAATGAATTCTCAAGTTCATAATCATCGGTTTGAGAAAAAACGCTGTGGAAGTATGCTTTAAAATGTTCAGCAATAGTAGGAGCGTCCGTTATTATCACACCATTAACCTTCATTTTACTACTCCCTGTCTTAGATTCGCTTAAATACCTCCAAAATTTTTGAGGGCTATTCTGAAGAAATTCAGTCAGCGTATTACTATAAAAAGTGTTTCTTGCTTGCGCCAAGCTTGTTTGTAGTTTGTCTTTCAGTACTTTAAGCTGGGGTGTCATTGGCACATGCTTCTTGCGAAGCCTTTTAACTTTACGCTTCATGTGGATTATTTCTCGGCTAATCCAAGGGTTTGCACGATGCTTATAAGTTTTTCGACACGGTACAAAATTTTCAACACAATGACGTATGGTTCTAACAAACGATTGCCAAGAGATCTCAACATTGTGTAACAAGGATCCGATATGCGTTTTAAGGTAGTCAATTATAGCTACATCATTCGCCCTAGTAAATTCCTTTATAAGTGTGGCAGGCTGGGTATTTTTAGCATGATGTAAAGCCTTATTCCAAGTAAAAAAATCAGTTTATGATCAGAAATGCCCGGTTCGATTGCAACATAGCTATCAGAAAATATTTCACTTAGAAGGAGTAAATCCAAAACCGACCCGCCTCGAGTACAGACATCCACCGCTTGCTTGAGGTTGAGCAAAAACATGATGTCAAGAATTGAGTCACCCGAAGGAGAGCAGCCATAGCTTAAATTATCCCAAACAATAGATGGCAAGTTAAAATCACCTGTTAGCAAGACGTGTTTGCCACATAAACCTAAAGTCGATCATATAATTTTATCAAAAACATATCATCTGCATTGGGTGTACGGTAAAGAGCACAAAGAAAGAAGGTAACATGGTCAAGCGATATTTTCAAAAATATGCTTTCATGATCAGCAATTTGATTGGGGAGACAGGCGTCAACGAAATCTTTTACAATAACCGCCACGCCCCCACCACGAGAGCTTCTATCCCGCCTAAAAACTTGATATCCAGGCGGCACAATTTCGTTGTCACTTATCAGACCATGTAGCCAGGTTTCAGTAATGACGCAAATATGTGGGTCATATAAAAGAAGAAGATTTTCAAGCTTATTGATTTTGTTAGCTAAGCTCCTAGCATTAAAAGATATCAAGCGAAGCTGGAACGTTGGGAATCGCTATGCCTTAGCGGGGTGCTTTTTACCCTTTGACAGCCATTGACGGGAATTTGAAGAGTCGTTCCAACTGAAAAGGTCGGTACCAAACGGAGCCTATCTTCAACAAGAAATACATCTTTACCGGCATCTTTATCTGCCTTAGCTGACTGCCAAAGCAATTTACGTTTCCGACGCGTTTCCGCACAGTAGTCGTTTTCAATACTAATCTTGGAGCCCTTAAGTTTCGAAACGTTTTTCCAGATAGCCTGTTTTTCCCTGTAGTCTTGGAAATATAGAATTATCGGCTTGTTATCTTTATTGCGTCCAAGCCTGTGAATACGAGCGACAGAAGAGCAATTCACACCTAACTTATTCCCAAACAATTCATCAATAACCTTACATCGCAGATCGGATTCAGTTTCAACCTGCGATTCAGCAATACCAAAAACTATCAAATTCGATCTGCGGGTGTAGTTTTCTAGGTCAATGAACTTCGCGCTCTGGGTTTGAACGGCCTCTTGAACAGTTTCAACGGTAGTGGTTAGTTTTTCATGGGTTTCGTTAACATTAGCTTCAAGGGCATTTAGGCGCACACCAAAACTCTCAATCGTGTTCCGGTACGACGCCGAGAACGACGTAACTTATAGAGCAGCCAATCGGAAGCAGTCGTCACACTGATTACTAATGTTTTTTTTGTACTCGCTAGTAATATACACCAGAACACAGTGAGATCAGAGAGTTCGGCCATATTGAGAATGTGCGTTGCAACATCTGTTGTTTTAAGCGTGGCGCAACAACACCATGCACTGCCACGCGAACAGACACACCGCAAATCAAACGCGGCACCTCACAACCTGAGTCCGGCTGTAAGCATGTTTCATTCTTTTCATCTCCGGAATTCTTTGCTGTTCTCCAAAACCTTCCTCGATAGTTCAGAATGATAGTTCGATAAAGTTGCTTCGGCAGCTCACACGTGCATTGAACAAAAGTGCAGAAAACGTTATCGGGTATGCACTATCATGTTGAGAAAAATGCGAACTTAGGAACGCGTTACTTTCGACTCAGTCCAACTGTAGCGTGGCTTAGCTGGGCCAAAGCAGAATTCGCGATGTAATCCGGCGTCAACGTAGCACTAGAATCCCGCTCCACCTTGCGCTCGTGCACCGCATGTCTATGCAGTTCGCCAGTTTTGCTGGACCAGAGAAGGAGTTGACTCGAGGCTCAGAACGCACACATGAAACGAAAATGCGATCTAGAGCGAAAACTTCTCGCGCTACCGTGACACCGGCTGCAAGCACAGATTCGAAAGCGGCAGTCGAGGTATAAGACGCTGTTCGACTGGAATGCCACGCTTTGCGCCGCGTTCACGTTTCTTTGCATCGTGATAGTACGCCCTTACAACAGTTGACCGGTAAAATAGGCAATCGCAGGGAACTGTGGGATACGACGGCTTCCGGTTCGACACACCACGCTAGTTAGCAGCGGCACGCATGCCCTTTTGTACCGGTCTGTTGAAATAAGCACCTCTCCGTGCAATGTCAGTGCTTGAGAAGTTTTCTTTTTGTTTCTGCTAGCGTTGACTGCGACAACGACCAGCTACGAAAGCCATGAACAGCAAGGAAAGTTTTTATTGCACCAAAACGCTCTACATTGCTTTTATGCTGCTCGGAGGTATACTGTCAGTTGTGCTAGCAGATCAGTCGATACCGAAGACAGTTTTCATTGTATGATACGCTACTGCAGATAAAAAAAAACACGATTTGAAAAATATCAGGGGATGGCGATGAGTACTCTAGCAAAGTGGTAAGAGTAAGTTTTGGGATCACTGCTTCGGCTGAAATCATTGGTCGATCGGCATGAAGTGCAGCATTTATTGAGCGCGTTGAGATGTCTTTTCTGTCTTTTTATAGCCTTCAGCGCGCTATAAGATGCATTTCTGAGTTGAAGCCGGATGCTTATTTGAACGCTGATTTTGGTCAAGCTGCGCTGCATGGTGGCAAATGAACAATACAGTGAGACATAGACGGCACCGAAGAATCGAAACCTTGAGCTTGTTTAACGCACTTCTTCCTTTGTGTGCCGTGCTGACGCACAGTTTGACCGAGATGAACGCAAACGGACTCGTCCAGTGCTTCGTGTCAACTTGTTCTTGAATGAAGCTTTCACGTTTTTTTTGTCATATATATGGGTACAATGCCTGCGTTCATGTCGTACGACAGGTATATTTAACTCGCGCGTTCACATGATATTTTTGCTAGGCACGCCTGCGCGACAATTTATTTCTAAATATTCGCATCAATTCATGCACAAGCTTTTTATTAGTGCGGAATACACAAGTACTTGCGATAAAATAGTCTTCGCCCACTCTGGATCCACCGTTCGGTACCCAAAGGCTACTCGTCGCTGCGGCTCTCTTCACAGCTGCGGCCACCCTCATTTTACTTTTTTCGTTATGTGGGAATCGATACATGCGTTTGCCTTTCACGCTCGAGTTGGAGTAGGCAACGGCTGAACAACCAACCATGGTTTAGCAGGACAAAGATAAATGGGCAACCACGCGCGCGAATCGTCAATATTCTGAGGCTTACGGTGGAGCGGTGCGCCGTCGTCTACTCTCCTCGAACCGGCAGCCGGCAGCAGACGGTGCACCACACAATTCCTCGCTCTTATACTGGTCACCGATTGTACTAAAAGTGCGCGGTGAATGCATTCACGTCTGAGTTTAACTTAATATTGATATGCAGCCCACGAAATGGTGCGGTGATCATTTGGTACCACATATCACAGGAATATTGCATGCAAATCACTGCTGAAAGTGAAACAGCCGCTGTCCCGGTTGAATAAAAAGTATACTTGTACACTTTTACTGGGCTCGTAGTTTTCCTGCCGATTGTGATTATTCCCTGATGGTGGAGCTAGGCGCTTTTCTTTGTGCATGAAAATTTGTGCATTCTGAAAACACCACACCGGCTTGCACGATTGTCGCATCGTCTTGTGACCTCCACAGACAGTGCTGAGTAATATTCTTCACTTGTGTTCATTTTGTGCGCATTGAAAGATGGCGCAGTGGAGGCCAAACGACTTTTTGTTAGCGGTAGCCGCGTGAATAGATGCTTTATCGTTAAATCCCAGAGACACCACTTACCATGTTAACTTGGTGCCACAAATATACGCTTTGGCCGTTAAAAATAAGATGACCACTTGGGTGCAAGCGTATACAGCAGTAGCCAAGGCGCCTGGTTGCGAGATAGGAGTGACCTGGCCTATACAGATTTGGCTGTAAAACATCGATAGTGATGGTCTATGCTTCGAGCTTTACTCTACCAGGCCGCACCAAACGCCCTTTAGGAACACTACGCGTATTAATGTTTTTCCCGCATTTTATGTGGAGCCATTTCCAACAAGGCCGAATAGCTGTGCTACTTCAGAACACATCGTCGGGTGTCTTTGCAACGTCACATCGAAAGCATGATTGATTTTGCAGAATGACGTCCTTTTTGAGCACCACAAGAATCACGCAACTTAAACTTTGTGGAAACCAACCCGTTTTGTCGAGCCTGCTCCCGCCGTGTGCGCCCACTTTCATACACCACTTTCCTAGCTTTGCTGATGGCACGATAGATGGCAGGAAAGTTGAAATTTAAGTGGCCCCAAGTCGCCACTCACTGCGCTTGGGGCGCACAGGCACCTGGCACTACGGGGCACCGTGTAGGTGGTGCACATTTCTCATAAGTCTGTTATAAGAGTATGACAATACTGCCTCGTGCCCTTACTCTCTGCCTGCGTATCTAAACTCGAGCTTTCAGTGCCAAGCACCACGATTCACTTATAACCACAGGTTGTCCTTCAACTTCTCCTGCACGTTCTCCTACTCAACTACTGCGCTGTGCACGGATCAACGCTTTATTCAACAGATGAAAGCTTCAGTAATTGAAGTTCGTTAACCTAAAATTGTACCATTAATTGAAAATTAGAACATCTCACCACATCGACATCAGTAATTCTACGATCCCCCGACATAAAGAGTCACTCACTATTGATGAATTGGTTTGCAGAAACAACACTTCTTTTAAATGCGAAGCATTTCTTAGCGAACTTCGGCGACTTTGCGCGTCTTTATCCATCCATCCATTCATCCATCCATCCATCCATCCATCCATCCACCCACCCACCCACCCACCCACCCACCAATCCATCCATCCATCCATCCATTCATCCATCCATCCATCCATCCATCCATCCATCCATCCATCCATCCATCCATCCATCCATCCATCCATCCCATACCATACCATACCATACCATACCATACCATACCATACCACACCATACCATACCATACCATGCCATACCATACCATACCATACCATTCATCCATCCATCCATTTGTCGAGCCGCCTACGGCTTTTACCTCTCCTGGTCGTTTCAATAATTATATCAATACCAAACTTGGTATGGCGTAACATGACTGCATGAAAAACATATTTGACTAGTCATAACATAAAAATCGTGACATGGACGTCATGAATGTCATGATTTATATTTCGTGATCCTGCAGCTCTTGCGGTGGTTTTGTTCACATGATATCTTGCGAAACTGGCATGGTATGACACGATTGCATGACGAACACAAGCGACACAGCCTAACATGAAAATCATGACATGCCTGCATTCAACACGATGACTACATGCCAAGCTCATGATGTGCTCACAGGCGTTTCGCTAGCGTCACATATACCAAACTTGGTATTACGGGACGTGAATGGATGACGAAGGTATGATACTAGCACAAACATGATAAAGAGGAGATGCGTGTCATGTAGCAACATGACAACATGCTACGCTCATGATGCGCGCGCGGCCGTTTCGATAGTTTACATGCACCAAACTCGGTATTACGCGGCGCGAACGGATAACATAGGTGAATGACACATATAAACATCATAATCATGATACGCATGCGTGTCATGTAACAACATGACTACATGCCACACTCATGATGCGCTCACGAATGTTTCACTAGCTTTACATATGCCAAATTTTGTATTACATGACATCAATGAAAGACGAAGGTGTGTGACTGGTGCAAACATGATAATCATGGCATGCGTCTCATGTGAGAACAAGACTACATGCCACAGTCAAGGCGCCAATACATATCGACATGACGTGGTGCGCGTGCTCACCGGTGTTCACTTCGTCGCCTCACGCTGGCGTTGCCACGCCAGGCACCAGGTCCTGTCATATACTCGCGGCTCACGCCTAGCTGCGTTGCTTTGAAGCATGCGTGTTTCAGCGCGTCCGGCGTCCTTCCGTCACGAAAAGAGGGAGACTCAGTGTTGTCTGCGTAACGCCTCGGCGCGGAATTCAGCATGTCGCATATTGCGCCGGTTGCCGTCGGGCCGCGCTGACAGACGCTGCTCGCGCCACGCGTCAGACTATACAGTGCTCGCGTTTTGCTAACGTAGCGTCGCTGTGCCAAGCGGGCGCGCGCGTCAACGCTACATTGCAGCATATTGGGCCCTTCATGATGGGCTCGCGGCCGTTTTTCAAGCTCCACATATACCGAATTGAGTGTTAGGTGACATCAATAGATGATGAAATATATGACTGGTGCAAACAGGAGAACCCTGACACGCGTGTTATGTAAGAACGTGACAACATACCATGCTCATAGCGTGCTCGTGGCCTTTTCACTAGCTTCACATATACCCAATTCGGTATCACGGGACACGAATTGACGGCGAAGGTAAACGACACATCCGAACATGATAATCATGACACGGAAGTCATGTACGGCATTATTTACCTCCACCTCGTAATGTTGTGCTGATTTCAAAGTGATATATCAACATTTCTCATTCGTGCTTTGCATATCATCAATTCCCACTGTACGTGGGATCATTCAGTTTTTATATTCCTTTTTTTGCGTTATCGGTGCTTGAGTAGAATGTGCAAGACGCCCAAACTGCATTCCGAACGACAGTATAACATCTTTATACCTCGCTAAGGTGCCCATTACAACACGACAGGACGGTACACGACAGGACGACAGGACGGTACACGAGTGATAGACGGTTTTTATTGTCAGATTGGTTTTCAAATAAATAATCTTCTACTTGATTGATACTCTAACATATGTCTGTACTTGTCACAAAATGCTTGTTCGAGGCAAGTAATGATAGAGTGCGCGGACCCTGCCTCCGTCTGTGCACACGGTGACAGAGGGGTGTAGTGGCCAACGACGGCACTTTTGTGCACCAAAAGCCCCGGTTCGTTTTCTCAACACAGACAGAAAATTATAGAGAAGCTAAAACGGTAGTGGTGCCGCGCGGGCAGTGGGGCTAGGGGTACTCAAGGTTGGTCAAGCAGAGGAAGCGTGTGGATCGTAAATCAGGCCACGTGGTAGCCGACAGCCTGCCTTTGTGGTCGAAACCGTGGCTCGAAAGGTGCGCAACCTACGACAGTGGTGTGAACACCGAAGACCTGCACCACGACCAGTGACCTAAGACAGCCAAGTAGCCGCCCGAAGTCTACCACTTTGGGCCTCCGACGACGCACCAACCACAGATAAGCGTCGCATTCAATGGCTCTTCTCTCTCACCGGGATATTCATAATTGTATATCATTTAGTATTTAGGATTGTACGCGAGGCACGTTTTGTTAAATACATGTTAGCGTCGAGTTTTTATGTATAGCATTTATTATATTTATTTAATACACAATTTATTTATTTAATATTATACTGACGGTCTGATCTTCAGACTTTAGGCAGGAGTAAGTACAAGTGCATACAAGAAAAAGTTTACAGTAAACAAAGATGAAACATCGCGGCGATAATAACAACATAAGAAGAAGAGTACAACGAATTTATACAAGCAAGGCAGCAAGATATTCAAATAACCAGTGAAAACATAAATACGTGAACATATAAAGAGCTTCAGGGTTTATGTAAAACTATGTCAGAGCTATGTGTGTTTAGAAAAAGTTGTTAACGATTTAGAGTACTAGGTACTCTACTATGGGAGAGCATAAAGCCGTCCCGTGAGCTATGTCCCATGGACTGAAGGGCCTGTAGATAGGATGACAGTGAGGGGCTATCTGGGGGTATTCTGGGAGAGAAAGTATGACCATGTGGTGTGCGCTGGGTGTGTAGCGTGAAGAATTGTCGCCCGTACTATCTATCTCTTTATTAGTCTCACGCATTTTCATTTTTTTACAGTCAAGTGTGCTTGTGCATTTGTTTTTTTATAGTCGTTGCCCCAGACTGTTACCCTTTGTCCACGGTCGATCAGGCGTGCACCTATCACCAGTCAGTGGTCAAACCTCTTTAATCCACGGTGTGAATTTGTTGTCTGCTCAACCCATCGAAAATGGAGAGTGTGGGTTTCTTACACCGAGTACCCATTAATACAACTTGCTGACCACGATCGTACATAACTATGTGGCAGAGGCGTCATAAATAGACGTTGTGCTAACAGCTCAGATGATCCGAGATGTCCGAGGAGTTAGAGTGCCTGATGGCTAACAGGAAGCAGCTGAGCTTCGAGGGGATGGTACTTCAAGAATTTTCGTGGGAGGAACAAGAAGCGCATTGCGAGGGAAAGCGGGAAGATGAGGAACCAGAGAGAAAGCGAGGGCGCGAGGGCGAATGTGAAGTTCAATCGGCTTCTTGCCCTAGGAGAAATAAAATTAAGTTACTTCACACTAGGAGTGAGTGCACGAGCAGCAGTGATAGGTCAGATAGCATCCTGTCTTCCTCTCTCGCTACATTGGTGACCCGGAGAACGCGCCCTTCACCGAGCGGCCCACTGCCATGTTCCCGAAACTCTGCCCGCCAGTGCCACCGTTCCAATCGACCTACTCCAAGGTATTGTTTACGCAGCTCGACGCCGTTCTTGCGGTAAATGGCATCCCGGACCAGCTGCTGATGCACGCCATTCTTCTCGACACCCTTCCGGTAAAGTTGCGCCATCTCGCTGCCACTTCAAGCACCAGCCCGCAGCCTTACGATGCTCTCTGCAATGCGGTGCTCGCCCGCAACGGCCTCACGTACCGACCGCTTCCAGGGACCCGCAACTTGGGGCTGTCACTGCGTCGCAACGTGTGCTACCAACCGTGGCCCCACCAGACTCCATGACGACCACCTTGCCGCCCGCCTCGGAGCCTGGCACAGGTGACCTTTCGCCCGTTATTGACTTCCCGACCTCGAAGCTTTCGCCTTCAACAACGTCCGATAAACGAGACTTAACCTGTCGTCTGGGCCCTAGCGACGCGTGTCCTGCACACGGCTGCCCATCCGCCAAGGTTCTCGACATTTGGGCTGAATGCAACCAGTCAGCCACGAGGTTTGTGTTTTCATCATCCTCGGCCGATGACTATGCAGGCATGCTTACCACCGGCTCGTCTCGGCCGACCTCCATGGCTCACAACACGGCTGACATGTCAGGTTCTACGATGGCAACATCACCGAACGCCCTGGTGTCTACCACGACTACGGACATCGTCACGCCTGCTATTCACCCCCCGGTCGCGAAGGATTCAGTGTCGACAATGTCCGAAGGTGCCTCTCCACTCACCTCAATGATCTGCGTGACCTGCCAGCAGCAACCATCCTCGCCCTCGCAATCTCTTGCAGGCGAAGTTGAAGCCACAAGCTGTCAACCACGGCCAAACTTCCGAGATGTTGCGACTATGACCGACGCTCCTGAGAACGAGCACCAGGCCTGGCGGTTCGGACGTGGCAGCCGCTGCCGCTCCGCTTCAGGCGTAGAATAAAGTGGCGAGAGAACGACACGACCACGTTGGCCGCGTCCCGTCTTCCTCTCTCGCTACATATCGAATGCAGCCACGATTTCCACTGATTTTGCGGGGGTGGACACAGAGAAACTACTTGTCCAGTTTAAAGAACGACAGTCTACACGCGTTTCTGATGAATTTTGAGAGAGAGGCCGAAGTGCACAGATGGAAGGCGAAATAATGGGCCACGGCTCTCAGCACTTGCCTAAAGGGGAAGCCCTCACTCTATTCAGCCGCATGCCAGTATCAGAGGCAGTGTTGTATAGGAAAGGTGAACGGGCCCTCCTACTTCCTTTTAGCCTGACAGAGAAGGGCGTTCAAAAAAGTTCACGACGGAGGCACCTCAGGACGATGAGTCGCCAACCTAGTGTTGCGCTCGGCCAGAGAGCTACCGGGAGAGATGGGTGCCACTCGCAGAGGCAATTCGACTGTTCAAGAGAGTCAAAAATATCACCTAGGTGGAACACTTCTTGAGTAATTTTATATGGAGGTTTGCATTGCTCTTCGAGAAAAAATAGAGCTGGGACGTCGGAGACCTCCTCCAGAGGGCTGATGAGTTCGTGAACGCCCGATAGGTGGTCAATTTCGGCAGACTGGAGGAGTTGCAGGGAAGCCAAGCAGGAGACAATTAAGAGGAGTGTCAAGAGACACGAGAATCTTACCATGGATTGACGTTCCTATGTTACCTGTGCTCACGACCGGGACTTCTGGCATTGCAATGCACAAATAATCCATCAAGTACGAGCAACCAGCCGCCCGGTGCTAGGAACGTTTTCGCCTGCATTGAAGACGGATACGTTGAATTGCAGGAAGGGCAGCGCGTGCTCGTCGTGATCTTAGGCGTTGCACACATCATGGATGAACTCAGTGTCGGTAAAGGTTGGGTCGCTGGGAAGAACGTGAAAACCTTGAGAGACAGTGGCTGCTACGTTGTCATTGTCAACTGAGACCTCGTTGATCCGCCAGACTTGACTAGCTAGTGTAGGGCGGTCTGTGTCGCTTACCGTTTAGTGAAGACATTATCGGAGGCCCGAATCGACATCGATTTGCCCTACTACAGAGGGGGGGGGGGGGTTCTAAAGAAGCGAAAAACCGGCAGGCGTTCTGAAGAAGAACGGCAGGCGTTCTAAAGAAGCGAAAAACCACGAACTGCTTACTGTCCGAATTCTTCTGGCTGTGTATGCATAGAGTTGTGCAAAACTTTGACACTTCCTGCGACATTCACCAGGAGGCAGCCAGCGGCGGGTCACCAAGGAAAATACCCCTCGAAAAGACAGCCAGAAATTGTAACAGGCACAACTTGACACTGGTCAACTATGTCACCCACTTTCGTGAAGCGATTTCCCTACCCAGTATAAGAACTGAGCGAGAGGCCGAGTCACTTCTGACTATCTTCTCCTGGGTAGGCATACCAGAGTAAATGTTGATTGACGGGAGATCAAACTTCACCCCGGAACTCATGTCGGAGTAGGGCCGTTTACTTTAGTCGTGGTTTCAGACGACGGCTCCATACCACCCTCTGGCCAGCAGCCTGGTAGCGAAGTTTAATTGGACGTTAAAGATGCTGCAACACATGTTTAGGAAACGGCTGCAAGGTTGGGACCGCTTTATCGAGCCCCCAATTTTTGTGTACAGAGAGGTCCCCCAGGCCAGCATCGGCGTCTCCACAATCGAGTTTTGGACTCCAGAGAGAGACTCGAAACGACACGTCAGATGCCCCACGAAACTCTTGACCAAGCAGAGAGCGCTACACACGCTACTATGAATGCGGGGCGAAGGGTGAGATTTTATGTTTACATGACCAAATACTCCTCCTGCTGCGGACTGAACAGAACATGCTCTCCATGAAATGAAAGGCCCCATACGCCGTCAAGGAATAGAAAGGCCAGGTATACTACGTGGTAGACGTCGGTGGCAAAGCGAGACATTCCATGCGAAGATGCTGAAGAAATATAACACCGGCACGTCGGTACTGATGGTCGCGGTAACAGGCGAGGCTGCCGTGACGTCAACACTTCCGATAAACTGAATGAGCAGCAGGCAACACATTTAGAAGCACTAATTTCGCGACACAAAGCTCGTTTTCAGAGCGACCAGGGGCCACCAACTGGTCTTTTTGCAAGTTGGCTACGACAGAAAAGCCCTTTATGGTAAGGCAGGAGGCGGAAACCGAAGTCGCTACGATCCTTCAGATTGGTGTGATTGAGAAGTCTCAGTTGTAGCAAAACGCCATGATCATGTCGATCGAAAAACCGGACTGCACTAATAGGTTTTACACGAACCTGCGGCCCCTCAACGGCGTGCTAATCACTCCCAATGCCACAAGCGGACTGTCTGATTGCTGAAATATGAGGCCGGAGAATATTGTGAAGTTTTTGACCACAAACTCAGATTTATGGGCTGGTTGAGAAGACTAGCAAAGGAGTAGCTCAGGCTTATCTTATTTGTCATCTTCCGCTCGTGGTCTTCACACAAGTATATGATGTAGCATTAGTGCACCCATATGAAAGCATCAACTCGATGCTCGTGAAAAAATAAATATGATCAGATACGCAAGCAGAGGTGGAGAACCAAATAGATAGAGTGCCAGTACCCGCAGCAAGCGCAAATTAGAAATGAACCTAAACCTGCACCAAGCGCAAGAAAGGCACAAAAATGACGGAGAACAAAACAGCACAACCACAGCAAAGTCACGGCCCGTTGTAATACGTGCAAGCACAAGGGCTACTGTGTGAAGCACGGCTTTTGCCGAACATGCACAGTTTCAGCCGAAACTGTCGACAAGAAGGCACTGTGCCGTCCAAAAATACCTCGTAGGTGAGGTCTGTGACACGTTTAAGATCCTTGTACGGTCCAAAATAACGACTTCGAAGTTTTTTGGATAAGCCTGGTCGCCAGACAAGGATACACACCCACATTTTGTCGCCAGGGTCGTAGGCGAAATTTCGACGGCGGAGGTTGTAACGCCATGCGTCTGCATCTTGCCAGTGATGAGTACGTATTTGTGCGACCTGTCTGACGAGCTTCTTCGGCTTACCAAGTATTTTTCTTGGCGTCTGGAGCAAGTTCAACGCTTTGGTCACACGTTAGCACAGCATCGAGCCTAGTTTGCAACTTGCGTCCGTAAAAAAGTCGGAAAGGCGGAGATCGCATTGTTTTTTGCGTTGCCTTATTGACTGCAAAAGTGATGTATCCAAGAATCTCTTTCCAGGTTTTCTGTTCTACATCCAAATAAACTAGCAGCATGTCTGGTATGGTCTTGTTAAGCCTCTATTTCAGTCCACTAGTTTGCGGGGGATAACCTGTCGTTTTCTCACGACTTAATTGTAGGCTTGGCTTAAAACGTCCTCCATCATTTGTGCTGCAAATCACATCCTTTTGTTCGTGATCAAGCATGATGGGGTACCATTACGTAGGACGATATGCTGCACAAAAAACTTTGGGACTTCTGAGGCCATGCCAAGGGGTAACACTTTTGTTTCGGCATAATGAGTGAGATAATCTGTCGCAACTATAATGCATTTGTAGCTGAAGGACCGCAAAAAAAGTCCTAGACGGTCCATTCGCACAAGCACAAACGATGTCCGTTGTGATGGGATCAGCTGGAGAAGACCCGCGGGTCTGACAGGTGGAGTCCTGTGGCACTGGCACTCGCGACAGCTTTTCACGTAGCGATGTACAGCAGTTCAAAGTCATGGCCAGTAATAACACTGGTGCAATCTGGCGAGACTGTTCGCGAATAGCCCAAATGTCTTGACATGGATTCGTCGTGGCACGCAATGAGGTTTTTATCATGGTTGTCGGTATGGACAACGAGTAGGAAGGCTTCGTTGCTACTACAAGCGTTTTTCTTTTAAAAAGTCCCTCTTCTCAGATAAAAGGAGGGCAGCTCGCTAGCAATGTATCCTGGTACCTGGGAGTACCGGCCTTCCATGAAATGAATAACTAGTTGTAGTTGTTTTTCCCCTCTGTCTTGGCATAAAGTCGCAATCACTGACTGCTTTGAAAAAGCCATCATCATCTGCGAAGAAAATGACAGCGTGTCCCACAGGCGCTCAACAAAGCGCGTCTGCACCCTTGCGTTTCCGCGCCGACCTGCTCACAATCGTAATGTATGTCGAACTCCCGCAAGCACAAACTCTATCAAGCGAGACGGCCAGATGGATCTTTGAGATTGGCCAGCCAGCTCAGCCAGTGGTGGTCAGTCACCAGTTCAAAAGGATAGCTGTTGAGGTAAGGCCGAAATTCGGGGGTCGCCCACACGACTGTCAGAGAATGTAGAATAATTGATCTAGGCTCAATAAAGAGTACCACTGGCGTAAGCTTTCACATGCTCAGCGCTGTCATGTCGTTGTACTAGGACCGGGCCAAGTCCGACGTTGCTCGCATCTGTGTGAATACCTCTAGTAGCGTCCTCATTAAAATGGGCAAAAACAAGGACTATCTGCCTTCTCTGCCGTAGCTCTCTGAACGCTGTATCTGGTTTTGCGGTGTAAGTAAAGGGCATGTCATCTCTGGACGGTCGCGTAAGAGCTTCAGCTATCTACGAGAAGTTGCCAATGAATCGGCGATAATACGCTCACAAGCCGAGGAAACGGCGAACTGTTTTTTTTCTGTTTAAACAGGGAAGGCGGTTATGGCAGCAGTTCTTCCACTTCTTCATAGCCGAACTGGCATTTTGAGGGTTTCAGCGTCAGGTCAGCTGAAGAAATGGCTTCCATAACCTTTTTATGTGCTTCGAATGTCCTTCGAAGCTCTTGGAGGTGACATGATTCGGGGGAACAAGGTGGCTTCAAATGAGAGCCAGCCACAACGGCATCCATCATCCTCTGAAAAGTGACTGGGACAGACTGGATCCCGAAGGGAAGAACTCGGAATTCGTGAAGTCTATCTGGAGTCACAAACGCGGTTTTTTCGTCGTTCTCGTTCATCCAATTCAATCTGCAAATAGCCACTTTTGAGACCTATGGAGGACAAATACTTCACGCGTCGTAACCCGTCGAAAGAGTCATCGACCCACGGAAGCTGGTAGACCTCTTCTTTCGTGAAGGAATTGAACTTCCCGTATTCAATACAGTATCGTAGCGTCCCGTCTTTATTTTTCACTAGAAAGACTGGCAAGGAGCAAGGGCTGCTGGATTGTTGAATAATCCCGTCGTCAAGCATCTCTTTTACTTTTGCCTGAACAGCGTCTTGTTCTTTGGCAGAAACGCAGTAAGGCTGCTGCCGGATTGGGCGAACGTCGTTTTCTGTTATAATTTGATACTCAGTAATGTGTGCTTCACGGACTTCAGAAGAAGAGGCGAAGCAAGATTGAAACTGCCTTAAAAGGGGATAAAGTGCAGCCTTTCTCTCGTCTGACAGAGTCGAATGACCGCTGATGTGATCTTGAAATTTATTATCGTCATTCGTTTTCTTGAACGTGAAGCCCTCCGTGACACGCAGTGGAGGTCTACGGCAGTTATCAGCGTGTCGATTTGTTGCGAGTTGAGCCAAGAATGTCATGATGCACTCACAAAGATTCATGATCGCGCTGTATTCTCGAAGTCCATGCCTACAATCAGCTGACGTGAAAAGTCGTGAAGAATAAGGCACGTAGCTACGAACGTTGACGCATGAATTTGCACTCTTGCCGTACAGCGACTCAGTTGTGTTAAAACGTGTCTTCTAGCTGTTTGGATACGTGTTCCATTCCACGGCATTTCATTCACGCTGATAACCAAATAGTCAGCAATAGTGTCTACTAAGGCAGTAACCTGAATGCCGTCATTGAGCACAGGTATGTCAAGTGAAACTCGGTCAATATTTTCAGATGTGGGTGTCGGCGTTTCTTCGATACTGCACTGAAACTCTGACGAATTGCCATTGGCGCTGCGTGCAAGGGTCGGTGGAAGGTCTTTGGGGGCTAGTCCTAGCGACCTTGCCGCGAAAGGCCACTGCCTTTGGTTTTCCCGAAGAGGGCTAGGGGAGCGTCCCTGTGCCGTCACCTCGAAACATGGCCTAGTGGCTGCGGGTCTCCTCGGAGATGGTGACCGCGATTGCCATTGTGTAAAGGGTGCACACTCCGGCGCGAGATATTCTTCGATATCCTTTAACGTTTGACCAATAATGGGATGAGGCGACATAATGAGAAACACTCACACTCCAAACTGCCGGTGTGGACATTCGCGGTAAATGTAACCAGCCTCACCCCAATGGTAGAAAAGGAGTCATCTGTTAGACGTATGCCAGAAGTCAGACATGCACGTGGGTGCTCGGCGACCATCAAAGTCCAAACCAGCATGCACTGACTGAATCGCGACTGAAGGCATCATTGTCTGGATCGCCACGTATGACACTGTACACTGTAAGCCAAAATTCGGCAAAGTTGGACTAACTGCAGTCGTTAAACTAACGGACGAACGGTTTGTCCAACAGGGACTAAATGCGTGACAGTGCGTGTCGTGCGCAAACGCCCGGCAATGGAGGGACCAACGGGGAGGGCAACTGCGCCGCGATCGCCTTCTGTCGATGCTGCACTGCAATGCTCGGCGTAGTCGGCGATCATGAAAACGAGTTATATATGCTATACGCCACTGTTAAAGCGAAGCACTATGAAACGAATAGAAAATGTTATGAGAGGCAAGTAGTACAACACGCAGTCAACACGCAGTCACTGCACACGGCAAGTACCCTCGCGTTTCCACCGTGCCGGCATGGGCAGGCCAAAACCAAGTGAAAATTGCCGAACACGGGCAATGTGGATAACTCGCTTCAATGTGCTGAATTAGTTCGAACTACGATGAACACTGACAATGCTAATAAAAGTAAGCTGTTAATCAGCGGTTGTGTACCCACACAGTCACCACAACTTCAAAGCGATATATAGAAAATGTAGGCTTCGTACGTCATCGGTATCAAGCTGGCTGCCGGTGTGAGTGCATTGCCGGCACAAGCGAAGGAAACATCGCGTACAATTTCACAGAAAATGTAGCTCCGACAAACATATGTCTTTTTCTCCATGCGACAATCATTATCAAAAATCCATTGTGTAGGCGATCACGGACAGGACTAATCGTGCGGCCGGCGGTACACAGGGAGCGACTTACCAGCCAGATGAAAAAACCGTGCCTGCGAACGATCTCGTCGCTGTAAGTATACAGATATCTACATCACTCGGTAAGACACCGGAACATGGGACACTTACTTATTGTTCATTTGTGACAATAAAATAACGACGACGAAAATTCCACGTGAGCCGCATATTGCGATCGCCGGTGGTCGTTTAGCCGTACTCGTCGTAAGCCGAGCGACGCCGTCGGCAAACCGACACGGTATACATCGGCGGGGCACCTGGCTGCTTCGCCGGCTTTCCCGCATAAGCGCCGCTGCTATGTTTGCGTTTGCGGACTCGTGCGCCAGCACTGCGAACGCTGGTTCGGACGACATGATCGAATGCCGGCTGATAATTCGTATTCTCGGGCTGGAGGCATGTTGAAGATTAGATGGATCCATATTAAAAGATCGGTGCGCATCAATGCTACGAATTAGCCCGGTAAATTTCCGCGTTACGGTGTCAATGTTTATTGTTTTTTAAGCCGAGAAAAAGTCGCCCACTGGCACTAGATGGGAGGTCAAAATACTCTGCTATATATACCCGATAGTCTGTTCTCTGTATAGTGTAGCACGGGCAGTTAGTGTTTGCAGTGTATTACTTTGAAATAATAGTGCGTATGTATATGTGTGTGTTGCATGAATGACATACTATGTTCTTCAGTGCTGGGTAAATTGGAATAAACATAAGGTGTACTCCACAAACGCACGGTGTCGCCATTTTTCTTTTTTTCCATTGGTCCATACGGTTCAACTGTTAGTCCCAATAAAGCATTCTACTGGGACCAACATTTAAACGATGTGGTGTAAGTGCTTGGGGTAAGAGTTGAACCCTTGCAGTTACTCCCGCAGTTAGTCCAAAACTGGTTTAAAATCTGTGGCAGCGCAATTAGTCCACTAAAGGACCAATGACATACTCCACTTTAGTTCTTTTTGGCTTAGAGTGTATGGATCGGGACGTGTGGCATTGTCTGGATCAGAACGTGAGGCACTGTCTCAGTGGGGACTCCAGGACTAGAAAAAGGCATGGTAGATAGCAAGGCTTCCGCATACGTACGACGTGACTGTCAGTAGACACTAGAGTCGTTTGCAGCTCAACCAACATTAGCGGAAAATAATGGACGTGCAGCATCTGCAGGACCTTGTTCAGATGACACTGGGGATGAAGCCGACCTTGGTCTGCGTTGTCCGGTAAATCTTTTTCATTACATCGCGGATGATAGAGCGGATGATTTCGCGAAATTATTTGGCGTTCTTGCTCCCAGGGCTGGCAAAAAATTCGGCAGTAGATGCGGCATTAACTTAATGCTCATACAGGGTGGACAGTTCCGGAAGTACTTATTCTCTCACTGCGCTTCAGTAAGGAATTCGGCTACACTCTTGGGAGGATTACGCGATAAACTTTTATACCACGCATGAGGGGGCACTACTTTTCTTTTTTGGCCATAGTACAATCCGCTCGGTTGAAAAGCCCTGCCATGTCTTCGACAAACATCTAGACGTTCTCATTTGGCGTCTGGATGCGTAATTACAGTGCATGCTCCACCCGTATGCAGCGGTCGGGACTCCTGTAGGTGTCTAGAAGGCGACGCTGCAATTCACGCCAAGATGTCAAGACATTGTCGCTGTTCAAAAATCATGTCCTCGCACCGTCCTTTATGCAAGCGTACACGTTCCAGAGCTTCGCGGCTTCATCCCAGTAATCGATCGCTGCGACACGTTCGAACTCACCAAGTCGGTCACCATCTCCGTGCTGCACTCTATGAAAGGGGATAGATCGAATAGAAGGTGCTGGAGCTTGCATGGCAGCTTGTGTCGAAGTCATAGTCGCTCAATCAGTAGTATGTGTCGGTTTCTGAGGCGGTGGGCCTTTTTGGCGGCAGCTTGCTCTGTAAACAAGGGTGTGCACGGGCGCCAGTCTGGTGTTGCGGCTGATGGGCGGGTTCTTGCACATCAGGTTGACAGTAAGTTGTCGCACCCAGAGCCTCCACCAAGCTGGTCATGTTTCTGAAGAAAAATTTGGTTTAGTGGGCACGTTGAGTAGACTAGCCAAGCAGTTGCTCAGGCAGAACTTTTTCTTCTCTTCTACTCGTGGTTCTCATAGGTGCAGACTTCGTCGCAATATTCTCGAAGACGAACCTATATTCTCAAAGATCGATATTCTCAAAAAACTGCCCTAGCAGTGTTCGCAAAGCTCACGCAGAGGTCTCTCAAAGACATCACCCAATTCTACCATTATTACGACGACTTGCTCATCGCGACAAAAAACTGGGAGGACCACCTAGACACTTTAGAAAGGGTACTGGTGAGGCGGCGAAAACCAAGATTGACAGTTCATCCCCAGTAACGCGAACTTGATTTCAATCAGGTGTCTTTTCTTAGTTGCAGCATGATGGGCAAAAGACTATGTTCCTTAAATTCCACCTTGCACAAGATACGCGACGCTACAACGCCAAGAACCAAGCACCAAGTTCGAGCATTCTTACGTCTGGCCGGGTACTACTGCGATTTCATCCTAAACTATGCGACTATCACCACTTATCTGATAAAATAACCACGAAGGCGGGTGCCAAACTAAGTTGAGTAAAGAAACCTCGAGTAGGACGCGTTTGAGAAATTATGGGAACTGCTCTCCGAGGCACCCATTTTGCAGATTTCAGATTTGTCTGAGCTATTCGTGCTACACACAGACGCCTTCCATGAAGGGCTCGGCGCAGTTTTACTGAAAGATAATGGGGAGTGCTCCACCCGGTTGCGTAGCGAGTCGCCAAATCCTGCGACAGAGCAGGCCTACGCGGCTGTTAAAAAATGAATGTCCAGCCATTGTATGGGTGGTTAGGGTACTTAGCTGTTATCTTTACAAGAAGCGTTTCAACGTCCAAGTGGATCACCAGACCCGGAAACATCTCCAGGAGGTCTAATTCATGAATTATCGGTTTTTCCGATGGGATTCACTCCTGCAGGAGTACGACTTCAGCGTGCAAAGCATCAAGGTGAGCGAGAACGTAGGCGCTGACTTCATCACCCGGGTTTAGACAGGAACGTAGCTATGCACAGATGCTTGCTTTTTTGTCGTTGCCATACTTATCTGTAAGGATTATTTGTCCTTGTTGATATTTTGTTGATTATTTCCTGTGTATGTTTCAATTTCGGTTAAGTGTTATGACAACAGGTGCGGTCCAGCGCATCGTGGGCGAAGGCTTGCGCCACCCAGGAACACATCGAAGCATATCAAAGCGACGTGTGCATGACTACCTGGTGCTCGCACCACAGTTAGTGCGTGCCTTCGACTTTGTGGTCTCTTGAAGTTATTAGATAACGTTCCTGTCGCTGGGGTAGTGTCCCCAAATGCGCGTGCAAGACATGTGATGATTGAGCGTGCGGGCTCCATCTTAGTGCACCCGGTGACAGAGGGGCGTGGTCGTCAACGACGGCTCTTTTGTGTACCGAAATACCAGTTCGATGGCTAAAGACAGACCGGAGACGAGAGCGAGGGAAAAGCAGTGGGGGGGCCGCCGGTGGAAGGACAAATTTCATCGAGCCGAAAGAGCATGCGGACGACAAAACGTAGAAGGTGAGGCCAGGTGTTCGCTGGGAGTCTGCCTTCGTTGTCGAAACGATGACACGAGGATGTGCAACCTACGGCAGCGATGTGTACCTCGAAGTCCTGCCCCACGACCAGTGACCTAAGAAAGCGGAAACGCAGCCCGAAGTTCACCAGCTCGGGCTTTCGACGACGTCCCGACCGCATAAAAGAGCCGCACTCAACTGCTCTCACAATTCGCCGGAACTTTCGTAATGACATTCCATAAAGTGTGTATTGATTGTTTCGCTGCTGCCGGAGGTCGAGGTTTCGAATATCGCCTGCGGCGGCTGCATTTCTCGTGGAGCCAGAATTGTTGTAAGCCCGTGTGCTCAGATTTGGGTGCACGGTAAAGAATTGAAAGCAGCGATGGCGTAGTGGTTAGAGCATCCGCCTCGAATGCAAAAGGTCCGTGGTTCAAATCCCGGCGCCACGCAGTTCCCAACCATATAAAAAAATCCACGTGGTGATGGAACTGCATTACGAGGCCTGGGGTGCGGCCTTACCGTTAACCACCGCCGGGAACGCACTCCCTCACCAGAGAAGGATTGGCCACCCCGGTGCAGTATCTGGCCGCTACCTCCCACATGCATAGGTCAAATAACTCACGGCCCTCAGTCCTCAGCAGCTGCGAAGCAACTGACCACGACGGCGATCAGATGTGCAACGCAGCAGAGGGTGCTAAGAATCTCTGGATTCGGACACGCCGCAATTGAAACCTGAACTTGGCAACGTTTAATGCTAAAACCTTATCTAGTCAGGGAAGTCTAGCTATACTATTCGAGGAGCTAGACGGTGTTAAACGGGATATAATAGGGCTCAGTGAGGTTAGGAGGATAGATGAGGCCTATATGGTGCTACAGAACGGGCACACGTTCTTTGCTATCGGGGCTTGGCTGGCAGAATATAACTGGGAGTGGGGTTCCTAATTCACAAAAACATACCTGGCAAAATAGAGGAATACTATAGCATTATTGAAAGGGTGGTTGGTATTGTTATCAAACTGAATAAAAGATACAAGATGAAGGTGGTACAGGCTTACACGCCTACATTCAGCCATGATGACGCTTCGGTTGAAAACTTCTATGAAGACGTAGAATCGGCAATGAGTAAAGTAAAACACAGGATACAATACTGATGGGAGACTTTAATGCAAAGCTAGGGAAGAAGCAGCCTGGAGACCAGGCAGTAGGAGATTATGGCATCGGTACTAGAAACGCCAGAGGAGAGCTACTAGTATAATTCGCAGAACACAATAATTTACGGATTTTGAACACCTTCTACCGAAAACAATAAAGCCGAAAGTGGACATGGAGAAGCTCTAAAGGTAAAAATAAGAACGAAACAGCCTTTATAATGAGTGCACTTCCAGGAATCGTGCAGGTTGTGGAAGTGGTTGGCAAGGTACGATGCAGTGACCATAAAATAGTACGGTCTCGAATTCGCCTAGACTTGAGAAAGGAACGACAGAAACTGATACGCAAGACGCCAATCAATGAGCTAGCACTGAGAGGGAAAGTACAGGAATTCAGGGTCTCGCTTCAGAACAGGTACTCGGCTCTTAGGGAGGAAACTAACCTTAGCATAGATACAATGAATGATAATCTGACGAGTATCATTACAGAGTGTGCAGTGGAAGTTGGAGGCAGGGTAGTTAGACAGGACACTGGCAAGCTTTACCAGCAAACGAAGAATCTCATTAAGAAACGTCAAATCATGAACGTCAAGACAAAATAGAACTGGCAGAGCTTTCGAAGTTGATTAACAGGCGTAAGGTATCCGATGTAAAAAGGTATGACATGGAGTGAATTGAACACGCTCTAAAAAACGGAGGAAGCGTCAAAGCAGTGAAGAGGAAACTTGGGATAGGCAAAAATCGGATGTATCCACTAAGGGACAAAAAAGGCAAAATAACTACCAATATGGATAGGATAGTTAAAATAGCGGAGGAGTTTTACAGAGATCTGTACAGTAGCAGGGACAATCACGACTTTAATACTATAAAAACTAGCAGTAACCCAGATGACATCCAACCAGTAATAATAGAAGAAGTCAGAAAAGCTTTGAAGAGCATGCAAAGAGGCAAAGCTGCTGGTGAGGATCAGGTAACATCAGATCTGCTGAAAGAAGGAGGACAGATTGTGTTAGAAGAACTAGACATTCTGTTTACGAGGTGTCTCATGACGGCAAGAGTACCAGAGTCTTGGAAGAATGCTAACATCATCTTAATACATAAGAAAGGAGATGACAAAGACATGAAGAATTACAGGCTGATTAGCATGCTCTCTGTAGTATACAAGCTATTTACAAAGGTAATTGCTAACAGAGTTAAGAAAGCATTAGAATTCAATCAACCAAACGAACAAGCAGGATTTCGAACAGGCTACTCAACAATCGACCACATTGATACTATCAATCAGGTAATAGAGAAATGCTCAGAATATAACCAACCACTATACAAAGCCTTCATACATTACGAGAAGGCGTTGGATTCAGTAGAAATATCAGGCGTCATGCAGACACTGCGCAATCAATGCGTCGATGACGTATATATAAACATCCTGGAAAAAATCTACAGGGGATCAACTGCTACCATAGTGCTTCATAAAGAAAGCAACAGAATACCAATCAAGAAGGGTGTAAGGCAGGGGGACACAATCTCCCCAATGCTATTTACCGCGTGCTTACAGAAGGTTTTCAGAAGCCTAGTATGGGAACAGTCAGGGATAAGAGTTAATAGAGAGTTTCTTTGTAACCTGCGCTTCGCCGATGAATTTGCATTGCTGAGTAACTCAGGGGCGAATTGCAACTCATGATTACGGAGTTAGACAAGGAGAGCAGAAAGTTGGGTCTTAAAATGAATCTGCAGAAAACGAAAGTAATGTACAACAACCTCAGAAAAGAGCAGTGCTTCGAGATAGGTAATAGTGCACTTCAAGTTGTAAAAGACTATGTCTAATTAGGGCAGGTAATAACCGCGGAGTCGATCCATGAGAGTGAAGTAACTAGAAGAATAAGAATGGGGTGGAGCACATTTGGCAAGCACTCTCAAGTTATGACAGGTAGATTGCCACTATCCCTCAAGAGGAAGGTATATAACAGCTGTATCTTGCTGGTACTTAGCTACGAAGCAGAAACCTAAAGACACACAAAGATGGTTTATCTTAAATAGAGGACGACACAGCGAGCAATGGAATGAAAAATGGTCGGTGTAACCTTAAGAGACAAGAAGAGAGCAGAGTGGATTAGGGAACAAATGGCGGTTAAGGATATCATAGCTGAAATCAAGAAGAAGGAATGGACATCGACCGGGCATGTAGCGCGTAGACAGGATAACCGCTGGTCATTAAGGGTAACTAACTGGATTCCCAGAGAAGGCAAGCGGGTTAGGGGGAGACAGAAGGTTAGGTGGGCAGATGAGATTAAGATGTTCGCGGGTATAAATAGGCAGCAGCAAGCATAGGACCGGGTTAACTGGCGGAACATGGGAGAGGCCTTTGTCCTGTAGTGGACGTAGTCAGGCTGATGATGATGATGATGATGATGATGATGATGAAAGAATCCCAGGTGGTCGAAATTACCGCAGCCCTCCACTACGGCGTCTACCATAATCTTAAGGTGGTTTCGGGACGTTAAGCCCCACATAATAATCAATTGATTGTTAGCGAGTCGCGTTTTCTCGTCTACGTGGTAACGCTAAGTTTTATTATTTTACGTCGATTATATTTTTTGAGTGAAGGTGCACCTCAGGATATTTTTGGTGAGACATTTTCACCACACAGTGCACGCTGGGTGTGTCGCATGAATAAATGTCGCACGTTGTATGTATATCTTCACTAGTCTCCCATGTTTTCATTCTTGTTATAGTAAAGTGTGCGTGTGCATTTGCTTTTTCTAGTCCTTGTTTCTCAACCTTTACTGCTTGTCCACGTTCAACCAGGAGTAGACCTGTCACTGGTCCGAGGTAAAACCACTTTTATTACGCGGGGTGGATTTGCTGTCTGCTCACCCCCTCCAAAACTGAGAGTGCGGGTATTTCAGACCGAGTACCGATCAATACCTGACAGTAAGCTATAAATACTCTATGCTGCTTTAATCTAAGTAAATATGTTTGTAACCTATGTTTTATTCACAGCGTTCTGTTCTCGTCTCTTTAATCCCCTGCTGTCGTTCGCGCTGTTAAGCACTTTCTTCAACATGCGATTCAGAATTTCATACCTGATTCATTTGTAACAACAATTAGTATGACAAGGAAGTTGAACGCGTCTTTACCGAGATGGTTGGGCCTTTATTGTGAATTGTGTCACCACAAAGGGGAAGAAATGGATGCGCTAGCAACAAACTGTAATGCTACGTAAAGGACTGCATGCAGTTCAAAAAATTCAGCACACACATGAAGCAGAGAGGACGCACAAAAAGAGCATACAAAAGGTGTGGGTGAAATAACTCAAACATTTTTTCCTTTTGTGGATGAAGCTCCTTGGGGTGTGAATCACTCCCTTGTCTATAGTGAAGTAGAAGTAGTAAATAGTAGCAGTGTGCAGCCACTTCTAGTTAGTTTTGAGAATGGCTCAATTGATGACATTCTATGTAAATGTCGTTGAAGATATTTTCACTAGATGACGTTAGTGGTTTTAGTATGGCGGACGACTTGATATAGTCGACTGACGGACGAATGGACGGACGGATGGACAGACAAATGACAAACAGACAGGCAGACCAACGGACACATAGATGGACAGGCATACAGACAGACGAATGGAGAGACGGACGTTATAACCATGTAGCCGCCACAGTGGCGGTTAGATGAATAGAGCGTCCGCTTCCAATGCGGCAGGTACCGGGTTCGATTCCGAGTGCTGACCGGCAATATACCAGTTTTTACGGATGAGTAGAGGAGTTCACCAACCTGGCGCTGGGTTGTTTCTGGGTGCTCATCTCGAAAGGTAGCACCATAAGGTTTTGCGAAAGCCCCTCAAACTACCCTAACTCAAAACAGCCTTGTTCAAATAGTTGAGGATCCGCTGCTGCTATGGGAGGCAGGAAATTGCTGCCACCAGGCAGCTTCTAGCTGATCAGGCACAAACGCATTTCTGGCCTGGTGCTCGGCAGAACGAAGTTGAGATTCTCTTGGAAGCGCGCCTATCCTGTGGGAAAGAGGCGGCATATGAACCACCAGACCCGAAATTAAGGTCATTTTCTTTTAACCTCAGTGGTGGTTGCATGGTCCACTTTTAATGCGGGAGATGCAGGGCTCAATTTTCAGGGCCGACCGGGAGCCCACTGGTTCCTCTACCGAGAAAAATGCAAGAATGGGCGCTTCGCATCACTCATCAATCATTCGCTCTGTGAATACGCTGTCAATTTTTCTTGGGTTTCAGCAGCGTGCTTCTTTTGCTATCGTAACCGCCGTAGCAACTTGAAGGGCCACTTACCACCTTACGTTTAAAACAAGGCGTAGATTTTCTCCTCTCCTTCATACATACGATGGATCCCCTCGCACTTTAAATCTTGAATGCACGTGAACAATATCAGCACTAAGCGCCAGGGCCTATCAAGTTTTCGCGCTTCTCGGCTGCACGCTGTTTTCGCCACTTGCGCGGTTGTAAATACAAAAAATGGAGATTGATTGGTTGATTGTGCACAATATTCATGCGACAAAAAAAAGAACGGATGGGTGGCTGCATGGCAAAGCAGTGGAGGAGACAAATCACATGTGATCTTTCGCGTATATAAATGGATCAAGAGCATGTAGGCTCAAGACGTCACGGTAACTAATGTTCACGTCACAGTAGTGCACCAAGAAGGACGAGAAACACCAGGAAAGAACATTGCACTCTTCGTTTGTATTTTGGGGGAGCCTGGTGAGTGGCCCTTTAGGAGATTGCCATGCTCTCCGTAGTGAAAGTAAACTTGCGCTAATAGCATAAGATGTGCAACCCACTCCCATTACGATATAAGCGCACGCACACGACTGATAACACCCTGTAGAGGTACGTGCACAAAGTGACGTGTGGAGTGACGACCATTCAAGTGGGCCTTTCGTGCCCTTCACGTCAACTCATCAGTTTTAACAAAAACCGCTGAAATCTCACTCAGATCTTGAGCATTGCCAACGGAAAATTGCGGATATAGGTAGAACGCTGTATGTATGCTGAAGAGCGTGTGCTATATGGTCAAGTCATTTCGCACCACATGCTACGGGTCGAAGCTTTGTAGGTTTGGCTGCCGGCAACACAACGCGTTTTTTTGTTATTTGCCATCTGCTAGCACATCATTTGAAACGCCCTAGCCAGAATGGAAATAAGCCAGTGGAGCCGTTGTGAACCCTGCCATAAAGTACTCTGTGCTTACAGAACCACAGTGTACTTTAGCGAGATCTACTATTATACAGACTTCTTATTCTATACGCGAAGGTGTGCGCCATTTTAATACCAAAACCAGGTGTGCACGAACCTCGTTGGAAATATAACGTCTTTCGCAGTCACAGCACCCAGACTTATGAGACTTAGAATTATGAGCTTTATCGTATATATGCCGACCATGTTTTCTCGATACAAAAAAGCAGCTGCAACATTGTCTCACGGTGTTATTTATATTAGAGGTTGTGGAGATCAGTTTACAAAACGCTTACCCCACGAAACGACCAGGAAGGGACTCGACACCCTCCACTGCCATCGCGCTCAAAGACGCCACGGCCGGTTTCGTCGGCACTAGACACAGAACAGAGATGGCACTCGAGGCAGGTCGCCAACAAACATGGGTTTATTTACCGAAGATACAACACAGTGCGACAATTACGTGCTTGCGGGGCGGCAGACAAACTCCACAAGACCGCCGGAGTATACGCTTGCCGGAAGGCGCTAGGGCTATCCCACAAAGGGCAGAAGCCGTGTGCCACAGCAGCGCGTCCACTTTTCGTGCACGCCTGTGTGAATCTTGCCCGGTGGTGAACGAGCGCCGGGCAAACGCAAGCTACCGGAAGAGGGGGTGTCGCGGGAGGCCCGTGAGGATTGACAAAATGCTGGGACGTGGGAAAGCGTGACGCGAGGAGACAGTGTCAACACTTCCTAAAACTCTTCAGGCCTGCGCCTTCCACCATGACGCCACCACTGGACGTGCAACTGGTCCAACACTTCCTAGCCGGTCCCGTCACACATTCCAGAGTTTCCTTTCACTGCAGTGGTGACGGCCGTGCTGCACGTGTGTTCGCCAAGCCACTTTCTATGCGCTGTGTTTGCAGTGCATTTTGCAACCGGAATTTTATGGCATGAAGCTTCTGACATGCTGAACAACTGTTGTAGTTACTTGAATATCCCGACACACAAGACTAGAAAGAAAGATAAAGTATTTTCATTTCCCAAATACGAAGTGCAGAGAGAGCAGTGGCTCAGTGCTATTCCAAGAAAGGATTTATTTCCGACGGAAAACAACAGGCAAGAGGAAGCAAGAGGTTACGTGATGGTTATATAAACATATAACCATTAAACTGATTGTTTTCTCACACCTATTGTAGCAGTTCGCGATGTACTTGTGCAATATTTACACACAGTGTGAGATTCGCTGAGGCTCTGCAACTGCTGTTGGTATGCAGGTACGCGCATTGCATTTCACCGAGTCATGCCTCGATAACAAGTCATACTGCACGGATCCCAAGTCAGGAAGAGTAATATAAGTCCTATTGAAAATTGTGCGCCTGCGTTCAGGATCAGTGCCTACTCTGTTCCCAAGATGCCCTTCATACTTGCCGAAAGATGACCTCACTCCTAGAGAATGCCCAGAAACGAATAAAAAATGCGCCGAGAAGCGGTTGAAATCACTCGCGCCATCGCAGAATCGGAAGTTTGTTATCGCGATGAAGAAAAGAAACGTTATTTTTCTTCGCTTCCTGAACTTCTAGAATGTTTGAAGAATGTATCTGATCCAGGTGAGGGGACTGTTATTCACAACCTAAACTGTGCCCTATATTTAAATATTGTCGATTAGAACATACCAGTGTTGCGGTCACCTGTCTCTGTTTTCACCGACCTGAGTATCAGTGTATGTTGTCATAGTATCAAATTAGGTCTTATAGGTGATTGTCCTGCCAGGAAGCATTGGTACTGTGAACGTCCTGACTGACATCCCAAGTACACTTCAAAGCACCTTCAATGAATAATGCTCCCCAGAAGGTCTTTCTGATGCAGTGTGTAGCCTTCTCGAGCAACTTGAACTAATTGACATTAGCCACAAGAAACAGGTCATTCGATCCTTGCAAGAACAAGGGGTGTTGCTTGAAAAAAAATGGTTGCAGTATTCTTCCGAAAGTGTGGTGGTCACTTGTATACTGCATACCGTATCTCCACACACCTACAAGTTTTTGAAAGGATCAGAATTTTTTGCCATGCCACATCCCAGCACTTGTAGAAATGTTTGCTCCTCATTCCAGTTTTCTCCTGATGCTGAATCAGCGAGTCAAAGTTTTCACACGTACATTAAGCAGAGGCATCTAGAGCCGCATGAAAGTTACGTGGTTCTCATGCTCGACGAAACTCATATCTAGCCTTATTTCAATTAGAAGGCGGGAAAACTTCAGGAATGGCGGCCAAGAGTGAAAAGACTGTTTCATGTGTTTATGCTGCAAAGCATAATGTGTTCTTTTTGCGATGTCATGCACATTCCGCCTGCATGAACAATGAGTGCTCACACATTTCATACTGTCCTGAAAAACGTACTAATTGGTTTTTAAGGTTCTTCCAGTAGTTTCAGACAACGCAATAAATTGCAAGGCACTCAATATGTTTTTCGACCCACAAAAGCTGAGCCTTGTGTACACAAACCCAAAAGACGCAACACGACCTATGCTTTATGTTGTCGATTCTGGTCATTTATAAAAGTGCATTCGGAGTAACTGGATAAATAAAACGAATCCTGAAAAAAAAACATATATTTCCAGATTTTTCATCCGGACTGCATACAGTGGGCATCGTTCAAAGACCTCCACGAGCCGCACAGACTAGAGGTTTCACAGCTTTTGAAGTATGGCTATTGGCTATCTTCAAAAGCGCTAAATCCTAGCAACTTGGAAAAGCAGAATATCATACTGTTTCTACAAATATTCAGTGCTTTTGTGACCAAGGCTCTGGATGCCCACGGCAGCTTTCACGCTTTATGGTATAAAACTGCAAATTTTATCAGGATAGTCCATCGCTAGTACAAGTTAATCAACGTTAAAACACCTCACAAATGCTGCCACCACAGAGATGTTTATGAAGAGCCGGTTCATTGCCTAAACAGAGACCCTAAGCTGGAGTTTCTCGATGCTTTTGTCACTTGACAGGATGTTTGGGAATCTCATCAAAAGGACAACGGAATTCTCACGCGAGAAACTCGTGCTGCTCTCAGGCATTTCACCTAAGCACTACTTGAGCTAACCAAGTACCGTGTTGGCGAGTTTCGTTAAGAATATGTGCTTCTCAGCCAACTTTAGACAGATGGTCTAAAAAAATCGACTTGGCCAGTACAGACGAATTGCTGGTGGCCATCACCCTATTGTAGCATTAGACAACTGTACGAGAGTGAAAGCAGGACTCGCCTACAAAATACTCCTCCCCCTATGAGCAGTGACGATTTATTGGCGTATAGACTCCTCCAGTAGAAACAGCTACAAATCAACAGGACTTCAAAATTACTGTAAAACCTGAGGACCTTGACACCTCAAGCATACGCATCGCTGTTTTTACTTGTGTCAGCGGCTTCTGCACAAACTCTGTAGTGAAAACGTTGAAGTGTAACTACTGTCAACAGAACTTGGTTGCTGACAGTTTCCACCTTGAGTGTGATGATGACGTTAATTCTTTATAGCAAGTCTCAATCTGGGTGGCTTAAAATTTCCGAACGCCTGTGTTGTGACTGTAGTGATGCACACTAAAGTTGTTGTTTGGAAGTTGCTGCAGAATGAAAAAAAAAGCTCGCATGCTATCTGCAGACACGAAATCACAAAGGTATTGTAAAGCAGCTTGTGAAATAGAGCCTGCCAGAATTTGAGAAACTGGCGGGCTGTGCGAATGGTCATGAAACCGCTTTGCTAGTAAAACTGTTGATCGAATGCGCAACAAATGCTATGCTAAATAATTACTGCAAAAAGTGGAACGATGGAGCCGCTGCTGCGAAAGCGAACGCGAAAGCTGTCGTGAAAGCACAGAAATTGAAAACTTTGTCTCCGGAATAACGATTATGTCTAATTTGTACTTTTTATTATGTTCATGTATATTTAACACTTTTATGTCAATATTCAGATAAGTTTCTTATAGATAGCAGTACGCTCCGTGTGTTGTTTGAGAAGACATTCGAAGGTGAGAGAAAACAATATTGCTGAGATCAATTGGCGTAAACCTGTACTATGTCGCGATGAAACTGCTTCACTGTGAGAGGAGTGCCAAAAGTGGCGTGCCCACGCAGCACCTGTCGGTCTGCGAGTGCTGATGTAGCTGACGTCATGTCACCTGAGGCGCCGGCTTGAAGAATTTAAGGAGGTGTTGACCGTGTCCGGGCATGTTCGGACACATGGCTACGTGCACAGAAAATCGTCGCATCGCTTGCACCACACCAAAAGGCCGGGCGGTGAAACCACGGTGGCGATGTTCCCGGCGCTCGAGCCGCACATGGTTAGCACTCACGCAAGCTGGGGAACGAGGCGCCAAAGGAACAGCATGCTCAGGGCTTAATGCGAGTTTGAAGCTACATTTGTCACCTAAGATGTGAGTTCGAATGGTTATAACACTGAAACGTCGATGAGTGCAGCCTATTAGCGTTCGAAAATACGCCTAAAGTAGTGTCCTGCCTCTACATTAGACAGTTATAGTTTAGCGTTAGCGTGACAGCGTAGGTTAAGGAAATGGCGTTACCGTGCAGCAAACGTTCGTTGTGGGCAGCGTCCTATAGTTTAGCGGAATAGCGTTTACGTGGTTTACGTGCCCCAGCTGGGATGGAGGCGCCACCTATTAGATGGTTAATAAGATAAACAGTGAAAATGAAAAGAAAACGAGAATGTTTGCTTATGCCACCACGCGAAGCATTGTTAGAAGATTACTATAGTGATGATAAAAGTAAACAAATATGAACCACGCACCAAACGTGAAAACGTCCACGTTGGCGATTTGTTTACATGGATGTTGTAGTTAGGCCTAGACGCGTTCGTAATGGGAAGCTATCTCAAAAACTACGCCAACTTATCCGTAATACTCGGTCATCGAAGCTAACTGAAGGCAAGCAAAGCCACTTTGAACAGTCGTTTGCGGCGGACAAGGTGAATCTTTCAACAACTATGCCAAAATGACTTCGAAGCGGGCGTCCGAGAGCGCCGCCATGTTTACGTACACTACGTACACCTAGGATACCACGGTAGCGTGAAATATGAAAAATACCACGCGTATGGGAAGTGGTAGGAGTGACATACGTATCTGCGCATGCGCACTTCGATTCCGGTATCACAATACACCCGGTATCACGGTAAGCCCGGTATACTATAACTCTCCATTGTTGGCATACACGCAAATCAAACTCCCGTGTGCAAAATACTTATCACAGCAGTATACTCAAAAAGTGTTACAAAAATTATGTGAATGAAAACTAACATTTTTTTCTCTTTTTATTTAGCATGCATATACAATGGTACAGAGTGGAAGCACAATGATTACAACCTTTCTTCTGATCCGTGCGTGTTCCTTTGGTGTATAAACGGCAACATGACGATTGAGAGGTAAGAATTTGTGAGACCTTACATTGATAATTCCGGCACTTTTAAATGCATTTGTATTATGGAGGGTGAATTATTCTTGTAAAGTATGATATGCATGTTGGTGCTGCAGGGCTCATTAGACACTTTTGTGGATGAATCTTGGCTAACGTATTTCATTGACAACCGACACAATGCCACAGTAAGATATCTGAATTCGCGTGAAGAACTGTTCGCAAAACATACAGAGATAAGACGTCAGCAATCACGTGAACCAGCTCCGCTTCGCGAATAGAGATGAAACAGCGAAGCTAATAGATGGTCGCGTAAATCGGTGCGCGTGGAACCGCTGCGCGCGCTGATGACACGTTCTATGTTTGCCTGAGGCATTCTCTTTAACAAGTAATTCAAATAGGCTGCGTCACTATTTTTTCCTAAACACTCCTTTAGCGTGGAAATGGTAGTATATAGCCAACAGCTTTTCTTACATGCTTCACCCCCCCCCCCCCCCCAGTATGTTATGTATGATTTTGTTTGTGCTACGCCAAGCAACGACGAAAGCTCACAATCACACCATCCAACAGCATACGATAGCTGGTCCCCCTGAAGCGCTCCGCACCTAAACTATAGATACAAACGCCTGTTTTAAGCTCCTTCGACCTTATCTGCGCCGCGGCCTGTATAGATATTAGAGTACAAAAACCTAAACGTATGTACAACCGTTTTGCATTTAGGCTTCCAAGAGCAGCTAGTTTGTTGGTCGCTTGAAACTTAAAATTATGTCCTCGAGCAATAATGAAAAAAAAATTGGCAGATACCACCCACCTTGAGAATCAATGGTATTTGAAGCATACAGATGGTAGGTAGATATTACTTTTTATTGAGCCAGTCGGCATGAAGCGGTGCTAATTGTATGTACAAATCGACGCAGTGACATACGTTAAAGAGCCGCATGTGTTTATATTAGCAGTTGTTTACAGTTGCGCTACAATTTCTACAGCAACATGAACATTTGCAACATCAGAAGTGGTAATCTGATAAGACGCGCTGAGGTTCGCGCTGGAGGGCGCCAGTATGGTAGCAGTCAACACAGCCACACAGATCAGCTTTAGCGAATGGCACCTAACTACAATTTACGTTATTCCAACATGACGGCTGCATTAGAGGAGTACAGATGTAATGTTTATAAAAATTGTTCAGCAAGTGCTGCAATTAAATCGACGTTACGCGAACATTAGGCTCTATTTGAAACGCATATCAGTGGCGAGGTGCGGCTCTCTGGTGAAATACTTCATTGGCACGCAGAATGGTATGGTTTTATTTCTGCTGGGACACTGATCTTTATTGTTTGCATTCTATGGCAGCGTTTAGGGGCGAAGCTCCTTAAAGCGGCACCCGTTCGTCCCTTGTAGAAGTGCGTAACATGTCTAACGCTTTGACCTGCAAGGTGGTGCCAGTGGGAGATTTCTCCTTTGCGTTGTTGAAAAATAAAAAAAAATGGCAGCGTATCCACGCAGTGAATGATGGAGAGTGAGGCGAAGCACCCGTCCGTCTACTCGTTTTTGCTTCCGTTCGTCAATGTGTCCGTCTGTGCACCCGTCCGTGCGTGCGTATGTTCGTGCGTCCGCACGTCCATCTGTGCGTCCCATCCATCCCGGTGTTCATCCATTCATCCACCCCTGCGTCCGTCCATGCGTACATCTGTCCGTACAGTCATCCGTGCGTCTTCCCATGCATCTGTCTGTGTGTCCATTTATCCATCTATTCAACACTAACTTTTCATCATATATTCCCCATATAGAAGCACCACCATCCAGCGGACATTCCAAGGACAAAACGAGAGGTGGCACACGCACACTTTTTTACGGCTTGCGCCTTGTATCTACTTCCCACCTTTAACAAGCTCGAGTTCATGGTACATACTAGTTCACGGTATTCATGGCACTCCGACTCAACGCTCGCTAAACATTTCTAAAACGAAGGAGGTTACGCCCAGCGACTATAACGTAGCAACCCATTCTTGTCAGATAGTGCTCAATGTGCATGCCAATGGCTGGTAATGGGGAATGAGAGACAGGAGAATTCGGGTTTCAGTTAATGGACGGACGAATGCTTCGCCCCACTCTCCATCATTCACTCCGTGGATATGCTGCCAATTTTTTTATTGCTCAACAACGCAAACGAGAAATTTCCTACCGGAAGCACCTTGCAGGTGAAAACGTAAGACTGGTTACACACTACGACTACGACTACGAGGAACGAACGGGTGGCGCTTCACGGAGCTTCGCCCCTAAAATCCGCAGCGTGCGCGTTAATAAAAGCCGAATTCTCCTTTCTCTATTCCCCATTAGCAGCCATTGGCATGTACATTGGGCACTATCTGACAAGAAAAGGCTGCTACCCTATACACACTGGGCATAACCTCCTTGATTTAGAAAGGTTTAGCGAGCGTTGGGCTGCAGTGCCATGAATACAGTGAACTACAGGTTTTCCCGCTCACTTTTTTCCAAGTGCCAGCCTAAGTAATCTGCACGCCATCGAAATAATCTGAGCGCCGAGCTATTTAATCCATGTGCCAAACATTTAATCCAAGCGCCACATATTTAATCCAAGCGCCACATATTTAATCCAAGCGCCAACTCACGCAGGCCGCGTGCCATTGAGTTTAATCCAAGTGCCACCGTATTTATTCCAATTGTCAATGACTTTAATTCAGGTGCCAGTCAGTTTAATCCATGCGCTAGAAACACACAGTTAGCCACTATATATAGTATAAATGTTAGAATAACGTAAACATGGCGTCACAGCAAGAACTTTTCCCTCGGCTATACTTGGTAGCGCTTATGAAATGAAGTGCGCAGTGCGACCTCCCCTTGACATTTCGGTATCATAGCTTCAAAATAAAAAAAAAACAGTCAGTAGTAATTGCATGTATGGGTACTTAAATGTATTTGCTCATAGAGTTCATGTTAGTATTTATTGCATTGCTACTGCTTCATTCCGGTTAACCATCTACACCATCGCATATGCATAGATTCGTGTCGTCTGCTGAGCAGACGGCATTTGGCTACTTATGCGCTGAGGCTACCGCAGTCGTCTGCTCAGCCCAGAAAGAACAGTGACCGACAGATGATATCCATTCATTCTTGAAATCAGAAATAATCACTTAAAAATACCAAACTTGCATTAATTCGTGTTCATGTGGAAATAAGTTGTTATAAAAGCATCAAAGTAGATACTCCGGTTTTCATGTAACCGACGACGCTTAGTGTAGCTGAAGCGTGTTTACTTGAAACGTGTGTTTTCATACGGGAACATTTGCAGACGAAGAGAGAGCTTTGCTTGAAGTCATGGCTGGACGCAAACGAGGACCACACTTTAAGAACCCCGACGAACCTCGTCGAAAAAACAGCAAAGTATCGGTGGTCGACAGGGCTAGGATTGTGGACGTTTACAGGCGTGGCGGTGACCTAAAGCAACTGGCCGACGCTCTAGAAATCAACATTAAAACAGCAAGATCGATTGCCGCTACCGACAGAGAAACATCAAAACATGGTGGGGGTTCAAAAAGGAAGTTTGGAGATGACGTCGTGAGTACTTTGAGACGAATTGTCGACGAAAACTGTACATTTACATTGAAGCAAATAAAGGAGGCCCTGGAGAAAGAAACGCCGAGAGTAACAATCAGTGCAAGTACAGTCGACCGCTTGCTGGATGTCCACAGCTACTCGATGAAGCGAGTGAAGCAAGAGGCCCACAGATCGGAACCGTGACAATATCAAGCACAGCCGCATGCTGTACGCCCAATGGCTGCCGTCTGATGGACCACGTGTTTGCCGCTTCTATTTGAATGATACTAACTTCAATATCTGGTGTTCCAGTAACTTCGGCAGGGCAGCTAAAGGACAACCAGCTGTGCACTTGCCCACAACGACAAAGGGAGAGAACTTGAACATGATAGCATGCATGTCCGCAAATGGAGTTATTCACTGGACTGTGGTGGACAAAGTTCATTGGGTTGTTTTTAATGACTTCCTCAGTGATTTTTCGGCCCGCGTAGAACGTGATAAACCAAATACCGAAGCTGTATTCCTTTTTGATAATGCTCCTGCTCACGCTCGAGCAGAACAGGCGGCTTTGGCTAACTCCGTGCACTCTATTAAGTGCCTGCCAGCGTACAGTCCCTTCTTTAATCGTATAGAAGAAGCCTTCTCGAAATTCAAATCACACGTGAAGGCCTACCTGAGCGAACGTCGTAATTTAGTTTTGGTGACACCGCAAGGCATGATGAAGAAGGAGCACAGGCGTTCTTTGCTGCTGGATGCGGCTCGCCACTCCATGCAACAAATACAGCGCTTGGACTGCGTGGTTTTTGATCGGCACAATTTCTCTTTCGTGTCTGTCGCTTTGCGTGAGGATGACTTGTGAACATCCGTCTCTGAGCCCTATGAGACAGTTCTGTTTTAATGAATACACTAACCTGTGCCTATGTTGCATTTCTAAAATAATTAGTAGTAATCACTCTTGTTTTCCTGTATATGTATATGTATGTATGTGTACACACACACACACACACACATATATATATATATATATATATATATATATATATATATATATATGGTTAGTGTATATATATATATATATATATATATATATATATATATATATATTAATCCAGCAACATCAATTGCCGCTACCGACACAGAAACATCGAAGCATGATGGGGGTTCAAGAAGCAAGTTTGGAGATGACGTCGTGAGTACTTTGAGACGAATTGTCGACGAAAACTGTACATTTACATTGAAGCAAATAAAGGAGGCCCTGGAGAAAGAAATGCCGAGAGTATGAATCAGTGAATAAATAAATAAATAAATAAATAAATCAAATAGATGTATATATTCATATATATATGTATATATATATATATATATATATATATATATATATATATATATATATATATGTGTGTGTGTGTGGGGGGGGGGGGGGTGCGTGTGTGTAGAGTTAGAGAGGGGGCACAGAACAAATAATTTAGTGATTGCACTGAATCTGCAAGCTTCCAATGTGCGATGAGGGGCAAAATGCCACGCAAAAAAAACACGTACTCAAAAAAGCTAGGCCCAAGGTCAGTTGCGTGTTATTATCATTTTGTTTCCTTTGTGTTCGTTTCATCGCATTCGTCAAGTACGTCACAAAACTAACAAGCTAAACGAACAATCAGTACTGTTCGTATCAATGGAGACATTTAACTTTGCTTGAATAAAAAAAAAATAGGAGCATACAATAATGTAAAATAAAACTTCTATTGCCACATCAGGATGATCAGTTTACGTTTTATGTTCACTACAGGAAAAAAAAACATATTGGAATAATCTCTATTTCACAGTACGTGCCGCGCGACGGCTTCCTAATTTCTTCATTATGTAGCTGTCTTTGACCTCACACTGCCCGCGACCATGCTTTTAATCTATTAGTAGGCGTTCCGGTACTCCAATAAACATAGTGTGTCGTTCGCATTACATGACCTGTCCTAGTCATGTAATGTTGTAGTGTGTACGAAAGCCAATTATGCGCTTCAGTGACGGATACTGAATTTTATTGCACTGTAATATATTCAGTAATATGTTCCTGCGTTTTTCTCGTTTTCATTAAATTTATTTCACCTGGGCCAAGCACTCATTATACAAACTTGCGTATAGCAAAGTATAAGCACTCCAAACATGGCTTAAGCGAACCACGGCAGTAATTTTTTTCAACAATACTATCGGCGAATACAAATAATAATGATTGATTCTACTTTCCGACTATTGTCTTTTATACTGTAGGAACTGCATTTCAACTGCACTGCCGTTTTTACGCTCGTATTCTGGTTTTTGTGCGTGGAATAAACTGACTGGCACCTTAATTAAAGTCATTGGCAATTGGATTAAACACGGTGACATTTGGATTAAACTCAATGGCAGGCGACCTGAGTGAGTTGGCGCTTGGATTAAATATGTTGGCGCTTGGATTAAATGTTTGGCGCTTGGATTAAATGTTTGGCACATGGATTAAATAGCTCGGCGTTCAGATTAATTCAATGGCGTGCAGATTATTTAGGCTGGCACTTGGATTAAAGTGAGCGGGAAAACCTGTAGTATATACCATGAACTCGAGGTGGTTAAAGGTGGGAAGTAGACACGAAGCGCAAGTCGTAAGGAAGTGTGCGTGTGCCACCTCTCGTATAGTCCTTGGAAAGTCCGCTGGATGGCGGTGCTTCTATATGTGTAATATATGATGGAACGATGCGAGATGGTAGTACTTGAAGTGCTTACTAGATGGACGAACGGGCACACAGTCAGATGCATGGACGCACTCACGGATGGACACATGAACGCATGGACCGACGCAGGGGCGGATGATGCATGGACGAACGCAGGGATGGATGCAGGTATGAACGTTTGGACGCACGAACAGACGCACGCACGGACGGGCACAAAGACGGACGCATGGACGGACGGAAGGAAGAATGAATGGACGGACGGATGCTTCGCCCTACACTCCATCATTCACTCCATGGATATGCTGCTTTTTTTTTAATGTTATGTGTGTTCTCTCTGTTCTGGTTAGATATGAAACGTATATCACCTGTGGCACATAGCTGCATCCCAGGGCAAATACTCCTTCCCCGGGTGTGTATGTGCCACTGTTTTTTGAAACGTTCTTGACGACGTGCAAGGCGAGACTGTGATATTAGAGTTATTTAGTTGAACGTCCGCAGCAGCCGTACGGACGCAGCCTCCCATTGCGAATAGATGGCTGGCTGCGTCCGTACGGCTGCTGTAGACGCGCAACTAAATCTGTGTATTATTGATGTGATGACCAGCGAGACGTATTCGCCAAACTATCTTACCCTCCTGTACTAATTTTGGTGTACGCCAGTGAAGGGGGTGATGATGAGAGCACCCAGATGTAGACTGCTGGATAAATAGATAGGTAGACTCAAAAAATGATTGCAGTACGCAAGCAAATATTGCATTTATTACCTGCGCTGTCACCACACTATTTTTTTAGTTCCTTCCATTATAACCGGGTAGCGGCATTGGCATGCGTTCCACCAGCCGGGATGGGTAAGAAAATAAAAGGTTTGGTGAGCTTTTTGGAGCCAAGCAACTAAGGACTACTTCCCGCACTTTCGCGTCCACTCACAAGTCATGTGAGATGCAAAACCCAAGAAGGTTCACCAGCACCCTTATTGGGGTACAATAAATTGACCCGCTCATTGTGTTGGGAAAAAGCAGCATATCAGATTAATGTCCCTTATTCATCTTGAATTTCTACGGGACGGCTATGTGCTCTCCTATAGTAAAGTAATAAGTACTCTAAGTGGTTAGCCACGTTTTCGATACACGCATGTTCTTTTTTAGGGGCGAAGCTCCTTAAAGGACCACTCACTAGGTTAGACAATTTTGAGGTGACAAGCGGAATGCGTAGGTGAGGCGTTCATGATCTACAGAAGGCCCCCGGGACGGCTTTATGCTCTCCCATAGTAGAGTACCCAGTACTCCAAATGGTTAGCCAATTTTTTTAAACAAACATCACGCCTGCCAAAATTTGCAACGCTACGCACCGCGGAAATGGGTCAAACATCAAGATGAACGCTGCTCTTCTTTTCTTTTGCGGGCGCGCGCCCAGATAATGACGGCATGACGTGCGCGTACGAATGGCCCTACGCAAAACCTACTGTACTCCTGACCTGCCCAGATAGCAGGGTTCCTGTGGGAGCGCGTGTCCCCGCTTTCGTTCAACCACTCACCGTTGGTGGCACTTCCCATAACCTGTTCGTCTGCTACTTTACGGCTGTTTTGAAGGCGCTGAAGTAAGAATGGCTGCCTTTTGTAATAAGCTCTTGAAATATATGTAAGTATTTCTTAACTTTGATGGCTGGTCAAGTAAGCTGTTCAGTGCATTTGTCAACACTGGTTGATAAACGTTGGAACCCTAGACTTACACGGTGTAGGACAGCCTATGTGATGTCACGTCAATTTAATGGCGAAAATTCGGGATCCGGACGGCCATCTCACTAAGGGCATAATAAGGTATCACCGATCAGCGAATAAGAACGGAGCGTTTCACTCGCAAGTCCAATGATTGAAATGTGGAAACTTTTTCGGGTCACATAGTGCTCCAAGTGCGTCTTAGTGTTACTAGTTTTCCTTAGTGAGCCTCTAATTAGAGGCCAAGTACTTGGGGTATTCACTCGCCCATATTCGTTTTTGTGTGTTTTCTAGTGGAGAACAACTGTCTTAATATAAAACTAACGTAAAATTAACACTAACATATCAAAGCCACCTAATCTCTAAGTGGGCGCTATCAGAAAAGAGCATGTTTCCGCCATCTTGGCAGTGGCAAAATATGGCTTCACTTTTGCTGGCAAGGCATTGCGGGAGCTACCACTCAAGCAATTTTTTAATCCTCCTTGGTCAGATTGGCGCCCTGACTGTGGCAGTCTAGTCGGAGTGAGTGGATGCGCGTCGTGTCGGCTCCGGTTTCAACGAATTAGGAACGCTACAGATCAATCACCAAATTGTCAGTTTATTCCCCCAAAAGAGAGGCAAAGCGAAGACTGTCATAGTGAACCTATACAGTCCTCCAAAAGACAAAGGCGAAGACTTCAATGAGCTCCTTGCTGAGACGGTTAAAATCGCAGGCAACAAGGACCGCCTATCGGTTTTGGGTGATTTTAACGCACCCAGCACCACATGGGGTTACCCAAAAGACTCGCCGAAGGGAACGCGTCTCGAACATGCTGCGTCTAGGCTGGGCCTGAGTTTAATAACTCTCCCAATCGCGCCCACGAGAGTGGGCAACAGTGTATGTAGAGACACGTTCCCGGACCTCACTTTCACCTTCAACCTCAAAGACGCGTCGTGGACAAACCTGGAGGAAAATCTAGGAAGTGACCGTTAAATTATAAGCATCTCCATATCGACACCTAAAATACGCAGATTGATAGGCGACGCGACGATCACACATTGGACTGAGTTAAGGAAACGAGATCTTCCACCCGACTCTGTACCGAACTCAATAGAGGCACGGTATGAGTACATAAAGTCGGTACACGCCATCACTACGAAGAAAATAGCCAGAACCGTAGAGACGCCAGCACTATACAGCCGTCTGCTACACCTATGGGAGAGCAGGCGCAGCCTACTAAAGCGTTGGAAACGTCAACGCGTGAGTAGGACACTACTGCGTAGGATCGCTGCTCTTGCAGAGGAAGCAAATGACTATGCAAGCTAATTGGCTACCGAGGGATTGGTTAAGTTCTGCAGTTCGCTTCAGAACACACTGAGCACCGCGAAAACTTGGTCCATCCTAAGAAATATTCTTGATCCAGACAAGTCCAAATCCACGACAAGCAGAACACTGCAGAAAATCGCAGAAACATTTCCGAGCACGGACGACGACCTCGTGAAAGCCCTCAAAGAGCGATATATTGGCGATAGTTCACCAAGTAACTCGGCTAATCACATGAGTTACAGCGGAGCTAGAAATTAGAAACTAGACGAGCTGATAACAAAGGAGGAGGTCTTTGCGGCAGCTCAGACAGCCAAGAGGAACACAGCCCCCGGTGAAGACCACATTACGAATGCGATGATAAAAAACCTTAGCGACAAAGCCATTGAAGGCATGACAAAACATTTCAAAGAACACTATTGGCTCAAAGGAAAGGTCCCTGCAGAATGGAAACCCGCCAAAATTATAACCATTCCGAAACCCGGAAAAAAGCCCTCCCTGCAGGCGCTCAGACCTATATCACTTACGTCATGTATGGCGTAGCTTTTCGAACGGGTCGTTCAGACCCCACTTCAGAATTTCATAGAGAACAGGGGGCTGTTTTCAGCCACCATGCTGGGCTTTCGCAGTGGTCTCTCAACACAGGACGCTTTCCTTTTAATACAAGAAAAGGTCCTCAAGGGTGTTCCCAAAGGTGGAGAGCATTTACTGCTTGCTCTAGACTTAAAGAGAGCTTTTGACAATATCTCTGGTGAAGCTATACTCTCAGAGCTGAATATAATTGGTGGCAGGGAAAAGATATATAACTATATAAAAAATTTTCTCACCGATCGGGAGGCGACAATTAATATCTCAAGCGTTAGGTCTGAGCCATTCCGAATGTCAAACAAGGGAACGCCTCAAGGAGCCATAATATCTCCTCTGTTGTTTATTATCCCCATGCGTCGGCTAGGTTATGCCCTCTACGCGGACGACATTACTCTGTGGGTCACACGGGGGTCCCTGGCCAGCAAAGAGCAGACTCTGCAAGAGGCGGCACTGGCCGTCGAAAACTTTGCCGGAACCAGTGGTCCCAGCTGCGCACCCGAAAAATCGGAGTTGATCAGAATACATAGCAAACGCTGAAAAAGTAACGGAAGAATAGATATTGAAATCGAAAAGAAGAAAATTAAAGAATTCACCGTCGCACGTATGCTGGGTTTCTGGGTTCAAAGCAACGGTAGGGCAAATCCCACTATCGGTCTTCTTAAATCGGCAACTAAACAAGTGGCTAGGATGATTCAGAGGATCACCTTCCACAAAAAAGGCATGAAAGAAAGCCATACTGTCCGTTTAGTGCAGGCGCTCGTAATGAGCGAATTGACATACAGCTTGCCTTTCCACACGCTGAACAAGAGCGAGGAAGAGCAAGTAGATTTTATCATCAGAGGGGCGTACAAGGCAGCATTAGGCTTACCGATAAGCACTCCAACACAGAGGCTTCTCGAGATCGGCCTGCATAACACGCACGCTGAACTGAAGGCAGCAACATTGATCTCTCAGCGCAACCGCCTCAGCCAGACGAAGTCGGGAAGAGAGATACTGATGAGGGCGGGTGTAACACCGCAACGCAAAACCTTGGACGAGGAGCTGGTGGACGTACCAGACCCAGTCCGACGACATATTTCGATCACCCCTATTCCCAGGAACATGACCAAGGAGAGGCATCACGAAAGGCGAGAGAAGCGTGTAAAATGGATCAGAAAATTAGAGGCAATGAGAACGTGCTGTACGTTGACGCTTCCAGGTATAACTGGAAGCGCTGCGTCGTAACAATGGTAAGCAGTTACACGAGAAGCATGGCGTCCAGCGCATCACTGTACACTACATCGATCACCAAGGCCGAGTGTCTCACCATCGCAATGGCGATTAAAAGTCGAGAGCACGGCGACGGCCAGACGTACATCACCATACTCTCAGATTCGCAAGAGGCGTGCCGGCTATTCAGAAAGGCCGCCTCCCATTAACCATTTGCAAATTTTTAGGCGGCGAATTGAGCAACACTTATAGGTTGGTCTGGTGCCCTGCACATGCAGGCCTAGAGGGTAACGAGAGGGCGGACGCTCTAGCTCGATCGCTCATGAACCGAGCGGAGCAGCAGCCTTTCTCGCTGTTACCACCACCCAGCAACGACGGCTTTCGCGAGGAGGACGAAGACGACCCGGCTCGGATGGCTCCGCGAGAGCTTCTTGCTCACCAGTGATGCAAGCGGCAGAAATATGGCGCCCACCACAAATCTCTTAAAGGGGAAGACGCCATAGACCTCCGTAAAATTCAAACGGGAGTTTATCAAAATGTATTACGACTGCACAAAATTCATCCAACTTTGTATGGGCGTGATTGTCCGTGGTGTCGCGACTCGCCAGCAACCCTTTACCATATCTCGTGGAGTTGTGCTAAACGGCCAAATGAACTTGATCGCTTACAGCGTATGTATAGAATGAAAAACTCTTTGGAGCAATGGGAGGCACTCCCCGCTAGCTCGGACCCGGAGGTGCAACTAGCACTCCTGGACCACGTCCGGCAGGCGGCGCAAGCCAGTGGAGCCTTGGACATGGGGCCCCACCCATCTAGCTCCTAAATCTCTTCTTTTTCAACGCAATAATGTTATTTCTCTCTCTCGCTCTCAATGAATGTTTTGCAGTGAAAGTCACCTAGAAGCCCACAAGACTTTGCTACCCGCGTATTCAGCTTGTCATCCGAAATCGCCCGGCACCAAGTTCCAGGTGGAGACTTGGATTTTGACACCTTTACCGACGCATTTTTGTCAACCACGCTGGCGGGAGAGCTACGCCTAACGCCTGCCAAGCCACTGGCAGCACAGCTGCCAGAGACGCTGCTGCCTAGGCCGGCCTAACTGTGCGGGAACCAAGAAACGCCGGTCGGCGCGTTTGACGCGTCCAACTTTCTAAGAAAAAATGGAGGTCACTGTGGAGGGAGAACCCATTTCCCGTGAAGAATTCGAAGAATGTACAGGATGGAGCACCGTAGGATCAAAGAAGTCGACCCGTGGGAAATCACTAGAACCCGGTGCGGATTCTCAACGAAATAAGAGCAGAAAACGGCGTGAGCAATGCCTGAGTCAAAGAACAAGATTAAGCCGGATGCCTCCACTGCACCGAGGTGACTACAAGATTATCATCCGACCTAGAGGCGGCCTTCGACTCACCGATCATGGAGCCGCCCGACTGGTGACTAGCATTTACCACGCCGCTGAAATTCCGAGTGACGCCCAAGATGAGGACACAATATGCCCAAATTTCCAGCAAAATATCATCGTTGTGAGCACACCCATCGAGGCGCATGCTGATAGATACCAGAAAATCTCTCGCATTGTGGTCGGCAACAAGACGTACGATACCAGCGCATATGAAGCAGCACCAGACGGTACGTCAAAAGGCGTGGTACGTGATATCCCGTTGGAAGATACTGCCCGAGATATTACGGCTAATGTTATTACAATAAAGAACCCTACAGCCATCGCTGCAAAACGCCTCAGAAACACAACGAGGGTGATCGTACTGTTCGCTGGTCTTCGCGTGCCAACATACGTTCGATACGGTGTGGCAATGTTGAAGTGCTCCCTTTACCGCAAGCAGATAGAGACGTGTTACCAATGCGGTCGCCTTGGCTACCGCGCAGATGTAAGCCCAAACCCGAAAGACCACGTGTGCCGTGACTGTGGTGTGACCAACCCCCCGCAAGATCACCAATGCCAGCCCACTTGTCAACTATGCGGCGGCGACCACCAGACGGCCGAGAAGGCATGCAGGGCACGTTACAAGTCGCCGTACCTGGTGAAACGCCGGCGATGGGAGCGACAACAACAAAAATATGAAGACTACACGACAAAGCCAATGCCTTTCGACAACAGCCTCGAGCAGCGGGACACTACCCCTACCCGGAAGCCCGGAAAGAAAGCCTGGTCGTGATCTCGGTCTTGGTCGCGGTCTCGCCTCCGGCCCCACTCCCGGCGCCGCTCCCGGTCGCAGTCAACATCTCGGAGCCGTACATCTAGACCTGGCGCAACCTTCGAGGTGGGCTGGGTAGACGTAGTCAAGGGGGCGCGCTCGGGGTCTGAAGAGGCCGCTTTTCAAGGTAAACTTGATAAATTAGAGGCTGAAATAGAATAGGTAAAGCAGATGTTAGCACATTGTAACCAGAAAATGACAGCTTTAGGAGAGGAAACCAGGATCCTCAAGGAGGAGTTACACCACTATAAAAAACAAAACATGCTCCACCAGTAGTACCACCGCTGTCAGCTGTTACACCCAGTGAAAAAATGGAGGAAGGTACAACACCACCACCTCCCAAGCGCAGAGCCGAAAGCAAGGCCAATGAAGACAAACCCGCATGCGTGACGCCCGAGAATAAAGTCCCGAAGGAAGTTCAGCAATAAGTCAAAGAATTAAATGAGTGGATGAGCAACGCATCCCGACTGATCTCAGTGCTTACTGACCGCGTAGAGACTATAGCTAAAATTACCCAGCAACAAAACGAACACCTACAACAGCGACTCATCGCTGTGAAGGCTAGAATCACCCCGCTGCCATCTAGCGGACTGGACCGCACAGCGAATGTAAAGAAACCTTCCTCGTCGGCATTCAGTGTGATACAGCCGGCGACATTCCTACACCCTGCGTCTCATGATAGCTAGAAATCACGCCTACACAATTTTGAAATGGAATTGTAGAGTCTACGCGAATAAGCAAGCAACTCTTCACCAATACCTCAAGGGGAAAGTTAAGCCCAATATCATTTTATTGCAGGAGACACATTGTCTCGCTAAATTGGCAGGCTACCGCTCGATCGAACATGCCAACGGGCAGACGACTGTCCTTACCACTCCAGTTAGACGAAACCTCACGTTCACGCAACACGACACGGAAATTACCAATATAGACAATATATTTATTGAACTCGTTCCGCAACGCAAGACACAGGAGAGTCTTTTTATACTAGACATATACAGCAACTCTAAACAAAAGAAGCACAGATTTCTCACACTCTTTAAACGCGCCCTCAACATCTTAATAGCGGGGGACTTCAACGCACCACGCACTGCCTGGGGATACTCTTATGTGTTTCCTAAAGGTAGGACCCTCTGGTTTGACTCGCAGAAAGACGGATTAACTCTCATCACCAACCCTAGCACATCTATACGTGCGAGCACTAGCTCCAGTAAAGACACGCCTGATCTGACGTTCACGAGAAACACATCAGCAGCCACATGAAAAAATACCCTAGAGGATCTGGGTAGCGACCAGTACATCATCGAGGTACATGTGCAAGGTGGCCCACGTAAACCCACGGGAAAACAGCTGGTAGAAGTTGGTAGACTGGAACTAGTTCCGCAAATCACGTGAGAACCAGGTCCAACCCATCAGCGACATAGAGGACTGGATATACACACCTAAACAGGATATTAATAATGCCACCCGAATCGTACCTCCCGAGGCACACCTCGAAGAGATCGATAGCCGGCTCCTTCACATGTGGGAGGCAAAGCAATCGCTCCAAAACAGGTGGAAAAGACAAAAGCACAACAGAAACCTCAGGAAACGCATAGCACTCCTCAACACAGAGATAGAGTTATATGCAACATAACTAAGCCGGCAACACTGGGATGAAACCTGCGATGCGATGGATAGGCAGCTAAGTTTTAGTAAAACACGGCTCGATCCTGCTCGATCCGGTTCCTGCTCGATCCACGAAACACGGTTCCTGCTCGATCCAGAAGACAGCAAAACCGCCCAACGACAAACCATCAATAAACTAATACATGCTTACAAGGGCACCGACGAGGAGTTTCTTAGGGAGGTAGAGCTCAAATATATCTCTCAGGCTCCTACTCAGCAGCATCCAGATTATGCGGGCCAGGCCAACACCACTCTAGACGAAGAATTCACCGAAGCGGATATTTATGCCGCCCTACAAAAACTTAACACCAAATCTGCACCAGGTCCGGATAACATCACGAATAAGATGATACGCAATTTGGACGATGAGTCGATTATGCATATCACAGACTATATTAATAACTGCTGGAACACCGGAATCTTGCCCCCGCATTGGAAAATGGTCAAGGTGATTCTAATTCCGAAATTAGGCAAACCACTGAATACTGACAATCTTAGGCCCATCTCCTTACCATCTTGCATAGGCAAATAGATGGAACACGCTTTCCTGGCTAGACTGACAAATTACCTCGAAGACAATCATTTTTTCCCACACACCATAATTGGCTTCCGCAGGAATCTTTCAACGCAGGATGCCTTGTTGCAGCTTAAGCATCACATCATAGACAGTACCGGACGCTCCACTAAGGGCATACTTCGTCTTGATCTCAAGAAGGCTTTTGACTCTGTCACGCATAGCACCATTCTAAATCAGGTCAATACCCTAAACTTGGGGCTTCGCACGTACAACTATATAAGGGCATTTCTTACGGGCAGAACGGCCACGATCACTGTGGGAGCACTCAGGTCGTCCGAAATAACCATAGGAAGTGCGGGCACAACGCAGGGTTCCGTGATCTCTCCCTTGTTGTTTAACCTCGCCCTCATTGGTCTTCCTTCAAAACTTCAGACCATCCAAGGACTTGATCACACCATTTACGCCGACGACATCACCCTCTGGGTGTGCGACGGCAGTGACGGTTCCATTGAACAGAGATTACAGGAGGGGGTTGACACAGTCGAACGGTATTTACAAGGAACTGGACAATCCTGCTCGGCGGAGAAATCTGAGCTACTGCTATATCGCCCTACACTTAGAGGTCGGCCACCCAAACAACATCTCCGAGCGCAGGCACACGCTGATATAAATCTCACTACAAACGATGGTCACGTCATACCCACCGTGGACAAAATCCGAGTGCTAGGTTTGATCATAGAGAGTAAGGGTACCAATGGAGAGACAGTCCACAACATTGAAGCCAGAGCGCCACACGATATGCCTCATTAGGCGCATTACCAATAAACACAAAGGCATGAAAGAGGCTAGCATCATCCGTTTGATGCAATCATTTGTTCTAAGTCACATCACCTATATTTTTTATTTATTTATTTATTTATACATACTGCAGCCCCCAATTTGGGGCTATGGCAGGAGTGAGCATTTACAGAATGAAAAAGAAAAATAACAAACAAACAGATCATCAGAGCAATAAAACAAAAGAACACTTAACGCAAATCAGCAAGGGCAAGTTAAAAATTTTCGAGCGGAAGGGAGCGAATATCACCGGACAGTTGATTCCAAATTTCGGCAGTGAAAGGAAAAAAACTAAATTTGAATGTGTTAGTACGACAATGGTAAGGCTTGATATTAAGGTGGTGATTACTTCTAGTTGTGGACGGCGAGGCAAATGAGATGTAGGTATTGTGGGACATGCGATAGACCGAGTTAATAAAACAGTAAAGCAGTTTCATAGAATCCTTTAGACGGCGCATGCGTAATGTGGTTAGTTGAAGAGAAGACAGGGCAAGGGAAGGTGAAAAGTAGCGATCATAGCGGTTACAAATAAATCTGATAGCTTTTTTTTGAATGGCCTCAATTCTATCGATTTCACCCTGCTTGTGTGGATTCCATACGGGGCATGCGTAGTCAAGTATAGGACGAATTAGTGTTTTATACATTAGTAATTTAGTGCTTTTGGGGGATTGGGACAGTGTTCGTCTTAAACAACCTAACTTTTTAAAGATTTTGTGCAGATAAAGTTAATATGCTGAGACCAAGATAAATTGCTAGAAAGAACAACACCAAGATATTTGTATTCTGTTACTTTTTTTGAGGTGGATGCGTTAAACGAGTGCGTGAAGCAGGAAGGGGACTTACTATTCGTGAAAGACATAAGCACAGATTTGTTAAAATTTATACTCATTTGCCAGGTTGCACACCATTCACAAAATTTAGTAAATGAGTCATTTAGACGATAATGGGCTTCAGGAGAGTCAATGGGTTCATACAAAACACAATCATCCGCGTACAGACGAATTTTACAGGTGACGTTATTAGGCAAATCGTTTATGTACAGTAGAAACAGTAACGGGCGAAGTACAGAACCTTGTGGAACGCCTGAATTAACACTAACAATGTCAGAGTCAGTTGAGTTATAACGAACGTATTGCGAGCGCTCAGAAAGAACATTAGAAATCCGGTAACTAGTCGCGGGTTGTTTAATACGGCATTTAATTTGCATAGTAATTTAGAGTGAAGTACAGTGTCGAACGCTTTCGAAAAGTTGATGAATAGAGCGTCAACCTGATTACCAATGTTCATATTACTAGAAATGTCGTGCACGAATTCGGTTAGCTGCGTAACAGTACTATAACTTCGTCTGAATCCATGTTGGAAGCTAGACAACAAATTGTTAGATTCGAGAAATGCAATAATATGTTTGTATATAATATGCTCTAATAGCTTGCAGGAATGAGGGGTAAGAGAAATGGGCCTGTTATTGCTGAAAACTTGCTTGTCACCAGATTTATGTAAAGGTACTATTTTGCCGTTTTTCCAAGATCTGGGAACGGTTCCAGATTTTACGGATTTATAGAAAATTATTGTAAGGTATTGAGAGGTCCATAGGGAGTAGCGAACGAGAAACATGTTGGGGATACCATCAGGTCCATTACACTTTTTAGTGTCCAAATTAAGTACGAGATTTAGCACGCCCTTTTCAGTGATCACTACATCACTGATTGGAGACGTTGGATTCAAGGTGGAAAAAGAAGGAACAACCAGATTGTCGACTGTAAAGACAGGCTGAAAGAACGAGTTAAAAGTGTTCAAAATTTCCGCCGGATCATCAATGATTCGATCGTTTATTTTGAAAGAATTACAAGAAGCATCGCGAGGCAGGACCGAGCGCCAGAACTTCCGGGAATTGTCGGATAGTAAACTATGAAGTTGAACACAAAAAAAGAAATCTTTAGCTATATTTTGCTGCTCTCGAAGTTCCCTCTTGGCATCAGTAAACGTGATAATGCTTTCTGGATTGCTCGATAATTTGCAGCGCCGAAGTCTTCGGACTTTACGAGATAAGTGTAAAAGATCGCGGGTCATCCAGGGAAAATCAGTGTTTTTCTTTTTAGTCTTTGTAGGAATAAACTCTGAAATGCATGATTTTACTAGATTTTCAAAAGTGGTAGTTAGTGTATCAATGTCTCCTGAAGCGCTGAGTAGCACAAAGTCGTCGTACGCATCCGCCAAAGCGTCTAAAACAGAAAGGTCATCCGCACGTTCAAAGTCAGGAAACGAAGTGAAAACATATCGCGGTTTATTGACTACGCATGCGAGGGAAACAAGAACAGCCTGATGGTCAGACAGGCCATCAATTATTTCATAGTCAAAGCCTTTACCCGAAAGGTCGGAGCTTAAAAATACGAGATCGAGAACAGCATTCAACCTGGTGGCACCATGAACAATTTGAGTTAAGCCGAAAGATACTGTAAAGTCTATAAGTTCCTTGCAAATATAACTTTCGCGACCATCACACATAAGGGAAGGCCAGTGGATACCTGGGGCGTTAAAATCGCCCATGCAAATGAAGTTCGACGCACTAAAATTGCGCTCGTACATGAAGTTATTAAGAATCTGTAATGTTTCAATACTCGAGGCAGGAGGCCGATAGAAAACGCAAACGACAATTGCACATTTTTCGAGGCAAATCTTGCACCAAACAGACTCGGTGTCAGCTGGGCCTGTAATCACAGCAAATTTTAAGTCCGAACGGATAAGAAGAGCAACACCACCCCCTTTCCCCACAAGTCTATCAGTGCGAACTGCTGTGTACCCTGGGGGAGTGAACTCGGAATGAAGGATACCATCATGTAGCCACGTTTCAGTAATGCCGATGACGTGAGGCGAATACGCTGAGACAAAGGAGAGAAGGCTAGGCAATTTATTTATTATGCTCCTAGCGTTTAAGTTTAGAAGGACGAAATTTTCATTCCTGCCGGGACGACGTCAACCGGAGACAACAGGCGCTGCTGCTGGGGAAGGTTCACCAGGAGAAGATCGTAGTTCCGAACCGGATGCAGCCGGGAAGGGCATCGCATCGGAATTATTTGGAAAACTAGGTGCTTTGACAAGGGAATTCAGCGTTTCATCCCAGTAGTACCGAGCTTTGTTTATTAGAATGTAATCAAACCTCAAACTAGTAGAACACCCTATATCACGAAAAGAAGCTGTGGCGTCCCACATTTTTTTACGCAGAGCGCGAACTCGCCGAGAGAAATCTTTGTTAATATAAATTTTAGTTTCTTTAAGCTTGGCAACGTTCTTAAATATGGTCATTTTATCCCGATAATCAAGAAGCTTAAGTATAACAGGACGGGAACGATCTAGTTACTGTCTACCGAGTCTGTGACAACGTTCAATCTGAGGACATTCAATCTGCAGCTTTTCAGTAAAAAACGCCTCAATCGTAGTTGCCAAACAACCACCGTCTTCGAAGGCATCCTCTTCCAGTCCATAAATTACAATATTGTTGCGCCGTGAACGATTCTCAAGATCATCAATCTTGGAAGCGAGTTCGGCAATGCATGCGTTAGGCGACCCAACAGAAGCAGAATTGGAGTTGGAACCCGTGGAAGCTATTTCCAAAGCACATACCCGAGACTCGTGTGCATCAAATTGGTTGTCGAAACGGAGCTTAATGTCAGCAATATCACTTGCGATTTGCTGCTGAGTAGCCAGCAGTTGTGAAAGCAAAGCAGCGACATCGGGTTTGTCTGATATAGAACAATCAGCTATTCGGGAACGTGCACCGAGCTCAGGGGTCGAAATGGAATTCTCGAATGAACGAGTAGCGGGACGAGTGCTATGCGGCCGGTTATTAGTTCCAGGTGCAGTTTTGGGGGGGGGGGGGGGCGGGATTAGGTTCGACATCATTACACAGTAAAATACTGTTAAAGGAAAACACTGCATCCTAACTTGACAAAACAAACACTTGTGGGCAGAGCAGCAGCAATAAAAAACGGTCATCGCTACGGACTACGTACGCGTCAGAAAAGTAACATACCTGCGTCAAAAAAGGCATCGTTTTAGCATAGTGTCCTCGTTGCTGCCACTATGCCCACTAAAGCTGAAGCTGATGGACGGTTCCTTTATAGCTTCGCTGCGGGACGTCGCATGTCTTGCGTTGGCGATGATTGGATGATCGATGACTGCGTTGGAGGAGGGCGCGGAGTGGAATCTTCGATAAGGCACACGGGTGGACACGTCGCAACTATCGCGCACGGGGGCGATAGGAAAGTCCAGGGGCGTGCCGCCACCGAAGACCACATGACCCTCCAGGCAGAATGGCACGTCAGAAGGCGATGCAGCGCTGAAACCAGGAACGGTACTTGCGCAGAGCGGGGGTCCGATCAGGCTGACAAGGAGCTGCGTCAAAAAAAGGCATCGTTTTAGCATAGTGTCCTCGTTGCTGCCACTATGCCCACTCGCTGCCACTATGCCCACTGTCGGTGCGGTGAACCATCGGTGGTACGCCATGGCGGCGTACCATCGATGGTTCACCGCAGAAAAGTAAAACTCAACAGCCTAATTAGGAAAATTTACAAACAAGCGCTAGGTTTGTCTCAAAACACCAGCACCAAACTACTCCTTCAACTTGGTTTACACAATACCCTTGAGGAACCTATTGAGGCGCAACAAATCTCCCAATTCGAGCGATTAGCCAAGACTAAGCTAGGCCGCCAGATTCTATGTAATCTCGGTATTTCTTACCACACTCAACACGGAGACAAACACGACATACCACGCACTATCCGTGCTAAGCTATCCGTACCACCCATACCAAGAAACATGCACCTTGAACACAACAAGGGCAGACGTGTCAGTAGAGCCAGGGCCATGTCAAGGATGTTTGGGCGCAACCACGAGGCAGTCTTTGTCGACGCAGCATGCTACCAGGAACGTCACCGCTTCGTGGCTGCTGTCGTAGACCACACAGAACAGTGCAAAAGCAGCTGGTCAATCATCACACGGAACGTAGAAACGGCAGAGGAAGTGGCCATCGCGATGACCTCAGCCCACACTAACACCTCATGCGTAATCAGCGACTCGCAGACAGCCGTTCGAAACTACGCCAGCGGCAGAATCTCCCCCAAGGCATTGCGGATTCTTAGTACAGGCAAAATTCACGAGGCGGACAGATACGTACACATCTTGTGGTTCCCTGCCCACACACCACTAGGTAACGCGGAGGCCAGTCCGAATGAAGTGGCGCACAACGTGGCTCGAGGTCTTACGTTCCGAGTCACGTCAGACGAGGAGGCCACCCAAACGGACCTTTCTGCGCCGGTGTGGGAATGGGACGATCGGCTCACTAAATTTAATGACATAATTCAACACTATCGACTGCAAAAGCGGGAGTACCCTCCGCCTCACTCCAAGCTAAATTGGGCCCAGTTCGTTCAGTGGCGGCGGCTACAAACACGCATATACACGAACCCTGTCATCAAGCACCACATATATCCCGACGTCTATAGTTCTAATCTATGCCAGTACTGTACCACCAGAGCCACTCTTGACCATATCCTACGGGAATGTCCAGCATTAGTCAGAAATTCTGGGGTCGCGGCCTCCGATGAAGACCTTCGGGCGCGTTGGCGGACTGCGCTGCTCAGTTCGGGCCTGGACAAACAACTTTGTACGATCCAGCAAGCCAAGGAAGCGGCCGGGAGACACGGTCGCTCCGTTGGCCCCTAGGTAGAAGCCCATCCCAGCAATCTGCCAGAAATTAATAAAGTCTATATATATCTCTCTCTCTCCTTGGTCACACATGAGACATGAGCGCTATCTGGCAGTTACCCTGGCAAACCCGACTCTGTGGTGATAAGGTGTAGAACGCAAGGAGATGGGTAGGTGCCACCACCGTGTCGTTTTAGCAAAGCGTTGGAAACACTTGCCGCTTCGTGCAAGCGTTCCATGGCCAGCGCAGCGTTATAAAGGCTACGATCCTTGAAAAAGCTATCTGTGCGTTTTCTAGTAAAAAAATACACGTACATAATAATGACGGGTTGTTATGGTGACTCAAGTATGCGCAATAATTGCTTTTTAATGGACAATCGCACAAGTATGAACACTGAACCTTGAGCAATATTGGTGGGTGCTGCGGATAGGGTCGGCCATTTGGAATAATGTTTGGTCACTTTGGTGCAGTTTAGGGTACCGTCAAAGGTGGACAAACACACAGACAAATAGACAAATATTTTTGCATTGAAGGTACCCAAGAAAGATTGTCGTCTTAAAAAAAATTGACAGCTTTGCCGCAAAGGCGAAGCCATAAATGTGATAGCAACCAATTGGAAGGTCACGCGTAGAATGGAAAGCAGATCGAAACGTGCCCTACGTTTCTCGCGCAGATATGACGCACGAAGCGTACTGACAGGTACAGATATCTGCACACTTATTCTGAACATAGCTATAAGCATCCAAGTTTTTACTTCGCTGTGTCTGAAAAGCACGCACTTTTCGCAAACAAAGACTACGATGATTGCAGTGACCTTTTGGCGTCCGGTAACTACATCAGAATCGTTCCAGGTAAAGCCCGAGGCCCCCCAAGACGTACAATCTTCCCCTCCTCCCCACCGCGAGATAAGGGTGCGCGAGCATAGAGTTAAGAGCACGCGAGGGCGCGTCGCGCCCCCTTTCCAAGCGTTGCAAAGTAGGCGTAGGAGATCAGAGCGCGTGCCGCCGCGCGATATGGCGACACGAGCGCTCGTTGCGTCATCTTGCTGGTAATGCTGAAAGCACCATTCCCCCCGAGATACCTGTCAGAAGCGGTGTGTGGTAGATATAGGTAGCTTGCCGCTTGAACAGTAAATGACGTGCGCCTCTGGGGCTTAGTGGTTCACGCCTCGCTTTTAAGACGCAGAGGTCTCACGTTTGGTCTCGCGCGGCCGTGTCATTTCCAGGGTTTTAAATGCGAAGTATTTCTTGGAGAAATTCGGCGACCTTCAGTGTATCCATCTATCTATCTAGCCACCAACGACTTTAGCTCTCCTGGACGTTTCGACAATGGTATCGATACCAAACTTGGTATGACATAATATGACAGCATGAAGAACATATTTGGCTAGTCATAACATGAAAATCGTGACATGTATGTCACGAATGCCATGATTTACATTTCATGGTCCTGCAGCTCTTGCGGTGGTTTCGTTCACAAGGCATGTTCGAAAGCTGGTATGGTACGACATGATTGCATGCCGAACACAAAAAACCGACCCTAACGTGAAAATTATGACATGCGTATCATGTAACTACTTGACTACATGCCATGCTCATGATGCGCTTGCGGCCGTTTCGCTAGCGTCACATATACCAAGTTTGGTATTAAGGTACGTGAATGGACGACGAAGGTACATGACTGGTGCAAACATAACATTCATGAGATGGGTGTCATGTAACAACATGACTATATGCTACGCTCATCATGCGATCGCAGCCGTTTCGCTATCTTCACATGTACCAAACTTGGTATTACGTGACGCGAACGGACGACATAGGTAAATGGCACATCCAAACATAATAATCATGACATGCGTGTCATGTAACAACATGACTACATGAGACACTCATGATGTGCTCGCGGCCGTTTCGCTAGCCTCATATATGACAAACGTTGAATTACGTGACGGCAATGGATGACGAAGGTCTGTGACTGGTGAAAACATGATAATCATGAGATGCGTGTCATGTGAGAACATGACTACATACCACAGTAAAGGCGCCAATACATTTCGACGTGACGCGGTGCGCGTGCTCTCCGGCATTCATTTTGTCGCGTCACACCGGTATTGCCATATACTCGCAGGAGCGCGCTGCAGCGCGTTGCTTTGACGCATGCGCGTTTCAGTGCGTCCGGCGTCTCCTCGTTACGAAAAGAGGGAGATGCAGTGCTGTCTGGATAACACATCGGTGCGAAGGGCAACACGTCCCGTTTTGCACCGGTTGCCGTCGGGCCGCGCCGACGGACGCTGGTCGCAGTGGTCGCGCCTGGCGTCAGACTATACAGTGCTCGCGTTTTGCTAACGTTGCGTCGCACATGTGCCCAGCATGCACGCGCGCCAACGCTACATTGGAGTATATTGGGCCTTTCATGATGTGCTCGCGGCAGTTTTGCCAATTCTACATATACCAAAGTTGGTGTTACGTGACGTCAATGGATAACGAAAGTATATCACTGCTGCAAGAATGATAGCGCTGACAAGTGTGTCATTTCAAAAAAGGACAACATACTACGCTCATAGCATGCTCGCGGCCGTTTCGCTAGTTCCACGTATACTAAATTTGGCATCATGTGGCTGAAGAGATGACGAAGAAAAACGACACATCCAAACAAGATTATCATGAAACGTAAGTCGTGTACGGCAACATTTAGCCCCACCTCATTACATTGTGCTGATTTTAGAGTGACATATCAACGTTCCTCATTCATGCTTCGCATATCGTCGATTACAACTGCACATGGGATCTGCCATTTGTTTTTGTTTCTTGCATTTTCATATATATAGATACGTGTACATATACGGTGAGTGACGGGAACTCCAACACTGTCGGCAAAATTCAGCTGAGAGTGTCAATTTATTTGCTAACGCAATAAAAAAAATTGGCCCCTTATCAGCTAGTTACACTGCAAATGTCGTCGAAAGACAACTTTTTTGCGTCTGGAGAGAGTGAACAAAACGTTGATTTGATGTTCTGCGAAATAAAATTGGTGAATGGTATTCTGGAGGCGCTGCGTTATCGCTAGTTCATACCGAAGCATCCGCTTTCTACAGCGACCGAAAATCCCCTGCGCTCAAACGCAGCGTAGTTCCCACTGGACGCGCCCCGTGCAACCAAATATCAGTTCTACGGGCCGAATGCGGAATGGATGCACTGTCACCCGACTCTTGTGACGCCACTAGGATATCTGGTGGTCTAGTCTTCAATAATTCTCGTAAGTAGGAAGCAAGAAGAAGCAGTTGTCACAGAACGAGCGCTCAAAAAGGGCGCGCCGCCAAGTTCTCGCGACGAGACGCCGGAGTGACGCCGCGAGGTCAACGATAAAAAAAAAGAAAAGAAAACAAACATTCAAAGATTCCTCGGGCGCGCGACCCTCCCCTCTCGGAAGCGTAAGCTCGCCGATGAACTTCCTCACCCCACAACAGCAGCCGAGCAAGCACTCGAATGTTCTAGATGGAAAGGGGCGGGGTCATGCCGGGTTGAGTCATTCGTCGCGGACGGCATTCGAACCATCTCGCCCTCTCCCCAGCCTTCACTGCGTATCGCACCGATGAAATGACGAGAACTTTCTGGAATCTCGCGCGGAAGGTATTTAATGGAGCAGCCGAGGTGAGAGATCAGGAGAAGATGGAAGTTAGCGCCAGAGCGCGTAGGGATTCCGCCGTGCAGTCGGCGAAGGTTTTGTCCATGGAGACAAAGCAGGAGAAGAAGATGATTTCCACCTGAGGATTGACGACTCGAGCTACAGGCAAGAGTGTGTGGTTACCGCTATCGAGCGAAGACGCGTGGCAACAGCTGCGTGTGTGAAGCCGACGTGTTTCCGGTGAAGAAGTTTGAAGCTTGGAGAGTGGCCTATTGAAGACGTGAGGTTTTCTGGAAGAGAAACTTCGGCGAGGTTTCCTGGAAGAAAAACTTCGGGGGCTGCGGAATGACAACAACGCTGGACTTTGAGTGAGTGATTCTCAGAAGAGTATCATCCAGACTTTTGTTCCAAGAACTTTGGACTGGATAGGTTTTCTATCTCTTTAGTCTTTCAGTGTCTTGGTTGTTCAATGCATGCGACTGCATTGTAGTGCGTATCGTTGTCTGTGTACGTTGTTTCGAGTGTGGCTGATTGTACTGTGTATTACCTTGTTTGGTGTGTGACATATTGTATTCAACTATTCTGGAGTGTGCATACTTGTGTATTGTTTTTGATATGCCATTATTGAGAATATAATTCTGTTTTGTTTATCAACTCTCGGCTCTGACTTGCTCTTTGGGCCACAGCTGGCGTCCGCTGGCGCGCCAAAAAGGACCACTTCTAAATTGTCCACGCTTTCGTGGTGCGGTTCGGGGAGCCGATACTTCGGCCCTTGGAATTAGCCCAGCGATCACCTCCCGAATTAACGGGACCTGTGTGACAATTATTCTGGCGTCTGCGACAGAACCTTTTGGTGCACAGTGTGTCCAAAGTAGTGAGAAAGAGCCTCGAGTTGTTGATACTGCTATCGGAACAATTTTGTGTGTTGTTCAGTGTTCTCGTTAACGAGCGCAGGGGAGTGTTCCGATAGAGTGATTTAGGCAGATACTTTTACACGCGGCAAGGTTTTATTTGCGAGACAAAATGGATCTCGAAAAGTTAGTAGCGTTGGTGAGAAGATGGGTCTTTCTGGCGCCGAACTACGGAAGTGGGTAAGCCAGAAGGAGAAAGAGGCGGTGGAGAGAGATAGGTTGGCCGCTGAAATGGCCAAGGAAGAAAAAGCAGCCGAGTTGGAGTGAGAGAGGTTGGCAGCTGAGAAGGCCAAGGAAAAAAAAGCAGCTGAGTTGGAGAGAGAAAGGCTGGCCGCTGAAATGGCGAGAGAAGAAAGAGAAGCAAACGAGCGACAGCTGAAAGAAGAAAGAGAGGCAAAGGAGCGACAGCTGAAAGAAGAAAGAGAGCAGCAATTGTAGTTGGAGCTGGAGAGAGAAAAGTTGGCAGCCGAAAGGGCGAGAGAAGAAAGAGAGCAGCAATAGAAGATGGAGCTGGAGAGAGAAAGACTGGCAGCTGAAAGGGCGAAAGAAGCAAGAGAGGAAAGAGAACGGCAGCGACAGCACGAAATAGAAATCGAGCGGCTCCGTTTGCAACAGCGACGTGAAACTCCGGTCCAAGCTAGAGATGAAAGCAGTGAACGGGAGGAGCACGGCTTCCGCTTGAACCCAAGCAAGCTGCTCGTAGCGTTTGATGAAAGGAAGGAAGACCTTGACGCGTACCTTCACCGATTTGAGACGATTGCGAGGAGCCAGAATTGGCCGGAACATCAATGGGCAACTGCTTTGAGTACTTGCTTGAGTGGTGAAGCGCTCAGTGTGTACGGTAGGCTGACGGTGACTAATGCAGCCAACTATGCAAAGGTGAAAGCTGCTTTGCTGAAGCGATTTAGATTTACTGTGGAAAGATTCCGAAACAGATTTCGAACAGGAAAGCCAGCTGATGGTGAGACGGCTACGCAGTATGCCGCCCGACCTTGCCATTTTTTCGACAGATGGATTGAACTTTCAGGGACAGCGCAGGAGTACGATGAGCTTAGAGAGCTCCTAATTAGAGAACAATTTCTTACTAGTTGCCACCCAAGCCTGTCGCTGTACTTGAAAAAGAGGAAGGCTGAGTCACTTGAAGGAATGCTTGATTTAGCTGATCAATTCCTGGAAGCGCAAGGTGGAACTAATTTGGCCAAGGTGAAGAAGGAGTGTCCTGAAGACTCGAAGAAATCGGCTCCCGAAGAAAAGAAGCATGCACCGGAAAGCATCCCGCGATGTTTTCTGTGTAACCGAGTGGGTCATCGCGCGAAAAACTGTCGAACGATCTTTACGAGCCCCACGGTTGTAAAATGTTTCAAGTGTCGTCAGACTGGGCACAAAGCAGACGCATGTCGAAACGGAGCGAGTCAAACTCACCAGGTATCCTGTGTGCAAGCGGCACCGAAATCCGGTAATATTGCCGTCACAGATTGGTTCGTAGAGTTGAAAAATGGGGAGAAAATTCCAATTGTGGGTGCTGTAATAGCAAAACAGCCAACCGGTAGTACGAAGGGAATGCCAACAATGCCTGGAAAAGTTGCGGGCAAAAAGGTTATGGTGTTAAGAGACACCAGTAGCTCCACGATTATCGTGCGGAGAAATTTGGTACGGGAAAGTGAGTTGACAGGCAGAACGAAACCGGTTTGCCTGATTGATCGTACGGTTCGGATGCTTCCAAAAGCAGAGATTGCGGTTGAATCCCCGTACTTCAGCGGGAAGGTTACGGCTCTATGCATGACGACCCCCCTGTACGACCTCGTCATCGGAAACATTGATGGGGCGCGAGGGCCGAATGATCCAGAATGTTTGGGAGAAGACCCGAAGATGGAGCCCCCGCCGACACAGGGACCGCGAGATACAGCGGAGAACAACCCCGCGAAAGATTTCACTCGAGCCCAAGGTGAAGCCTGGACGCAAGAGACAGCGAATGAGAACATCATCGTAACGAATGAGTTCACGTGCTGCAGGGCTTACGTCGGCTCGACCTCAACTGACCGACAATGTAAAGATGACGGAGTCGTCCAGCCAGGCCAAATGTCGTGACATAAACAAGCGGGTAAATAAACAGACAGGACCCGTTGAGCGTCATGACCCGTTAACGGTGTCGGAAGTGACAACGATGGCTGAGACGCCACCTCAGATACCGTCGTTGGGAGGGGCTCGCCGGAACAAAACGAGCAAACACAATAAGAAGAGATCGAGAGAGCACCGCAAAAAAGGGCGCAAGCGCCGCTCGAAATGCACCGGATAGGTGTCGAAGTCGATTTGGAATGTGTTTGACAGTGCTACATGTTAAGTTAATGTAAGTGTTTTCCTGTGCCACAACTGTATGTCGAGTGAGTCAAAATGTTTGTTACGGTGATGTGATGTATAGTAATGATGAGAGTATAGTAAATGTTGTAATGAGAGAACTTCGTACATTTGTATTGTTTGGAATATGTGATGGAGTGTTGTACCCATGCATCTTTGGTTATATTTCATGTGTTGTGAGATTGTATTACAATCTACATTTGTATTGAGTGATCTACTGTGAATTTGACGTGCCATGAGCAACGGACTATGTTACAGTCTTTAAGTGTGTGGTGACTGTTCGCGCTCGTTTGTGTGGTTTTGAATATTATGAGATAATATTCTTAAAGTGGGGGGCAGTGTCACAGAACGAGCGCTCAAAAGGAGCGCGCCGCCAAGTTCTCGCGACGAGACGCCGGAGTGACGCCGCGAGGTCAACGATAAAAAAAAGAGAAGAAAACAAACATTCAAAGACTCATCGGGCGCGCGACCCTTCCCTCTCGGAAGCGTAGGCTCGCTGACGAACCTCCTCACCCCACAACGGCGGCCGAGTAGCACTGGAATGTTTTAGATTGAAGGGGCGGGGTCATGCCGGGTTGAGTCATCCGTCGCGGACGGCATTCGAACCGTCTTGCCCTCTCCCCAGCCTTTGCTGCGTATCTCGCCGATGAAATGACGAGAACTTTCTGGAATCTCGCGCGGAAGGTATTTAATGGAGCAGCCGAGGTGAGAGATCAGGAGAAGACGGAAGTTAGCGCCAGAGCGCGTAGGGATTCCGCCGTGCAGTCGGCGAAGGTTTTGTCCATGGAGACAAAGCAGGAGAAGATGATTTCCACCTGAGGGTTGACGACTCGAGCTACAGGCAAGATTGTGTGGTTACCGCTATCGAGCGAAGACGCGTGGCAACAGCTGCGTGTGTGAAGCCGACGTGTTTCCGGCGAAGAAGTTTGAAGCTTGGAGAGTGGCCCATTGAAGACGTGAGGTTTCCTGGAAGAGAAACTTCGGCGAGGTTTCCTGGAAGAGAAACTTCGGGGGCTGCGGAACGACAACAACGCGGGACTTTGAGTGAGTGATTCTCGGAAGAGTATCATCCAGACTTTTGTTCCAAGAACTTTGGACTGGATAGGCTTTCTATCTCTTTAGTCTTTAATTGTCTTGGTTGTTCAATGCATGCGACTGCATTGTAGTCCGTATCGTTGTCTGTGTCCGTTGTTTCGAGTATGGCTCATTGTACTGTGTAGAACCTTGTTTGGTGTGTGACATATTGTATTCAACTATTGTGGAGTGTGCATACTTGTGTGTTGTTTTAGATTCGGAGCATCTAATACTCGAGGCTTGTAGTGCGGCGCCGTCCGCAAGCTTCCTCCTCCTTCTTCCACCATCTGTGCATCCCTTCCTCCTCTACACACCACGCGCGCTTCACTCCTCCACCATCTGTGCACCCTTCCTCCTCTACACACCGCGTGCGCTTCTCCTCTTCACGAACATTCGCTAGCTGTGTAATGTAGCGCGCATGCGCCGTCACGCTTCGAGAACATCGGCAGCTGACGCGCGCGCATGCGCCGTGGCGCTTCGAGAACATCGGCAGCTGACGCGCGCGCATGCGCCGTTGCGCTTCTCCCCCTTCTCGAACATTCGACAGATGACAGTGCATGCGCCGTCGCGCTGTATATATACTCAAGGTCGGTGCTCGCTCGCTCAGTTGCCGCTCGTCGGTTGGTTTGTACGGCGCGTCGACGTCCGAGGTCGCAATGATCGACGTCCCTTCGACCAGCGCCGGCCAAAGTGTTGGCGGAACCGCAACCAAGTCGTCGTCCAAAGACAAGGCAGCGCGGAGAAGAGCTCGCGACGCCGAACGTAAACGTCGGCGGCGAGCGGAAGCTGCTCAACTTAGAGAACGTGAAGCCGCTGATAGACGTCAGCGTCGAGCAGCAGCACCGGATTCGGCCGCTTTGAAACGTAAGCGTCGACAAGAGGAACCGGACTTTCGAAAACGGGAAGCCGAGTGCAAGCGTCGGCGACGAGAGGCCGATCCCGATGCTGCCCGCGAGCGCAAGCGCGCCGAGGTAGCGGCTCCGCATCCTCCTCAGTGTTCCCTCGAGGGAAGCTGCGGGCAATTTTTTTGATATGCCATTATTGAGAATATAATTCTGTTTTGTTTATCTACTCTCGGCTCTGACTTGCTCTTTGGGCCACAGCTGGCGTCCGCTGGCGCGCCGAAAAGGACCACTTCTGAATTGTCCACGCTTTCGTGGTGCGGTTCGGGGGGCCGATACTTCGGCTTTTGGAATTGGCCCGGCGATTGCCTCCCGAATTAACGGGATCTGTGTGACAGCAGTACTGCCTACTTTTCTGGCAAGTATATGCCCTGTAATGCATGAAGAGCAGAAAAAAAAAACGCCGACGCCAGCAGCGTTTTGGGTTTCTTCTTGCTCTCCGAGACCGCAACAAGCTCGTTCACGCAAACAACAAGTTCGGTTACTTTTCGACGAAATAGGGACGTGAAGTAGGCACAGAGTGGGTAAAATTCTGTTGGTTACAATATTCAGTTATGTGTGCTGCGGCATGACAAGTGAGTATAGCTTGGTCACGATTTCTGAAAACTCTATGACTAGCACTCCAATTTGTCCGCGGCGACCAATGCGGCGGCTGACGCAGCAAAAATTGGTTCGAAAGCAATCGGTGCGGCGAGGGCCCTTGCGGCAGATCTCTCCGCCACCGAATCAAATTCGGCGCTCTTTCGGCGGCAGGAATGGTCAGTGTGAACGTGCCCTAATGCAAACCAGTGCATAAAGTCACGTCACTCATGAGACATGACCTCTATCTGGGAGTTATCTTGGAAAAGAATGCGGGCGGCATGCACTCCCGTCTCGGAGGTGATAAGGTGTAGAACGCAAGGTGACGGGTAGGTGCCACCACCATGTCGTCTTAGCAAAGCGTTGGAAACAATTTTTCGTGGAAGCGTTGCATTGTCAGCGCAGCGTGATAAGCGCTATGGTCCTTAGGATTACCTATGTGTGCCTTTTCTAGTAAAAAGACACACATACAGAATATTGACATGATATGGTGCCTCAGATATGCACAATATTTACTTTTTATTTCACAATCACACAAGTATGTACGCTAAACATTGAGGAATACTAGTGGGCGCTGCGGATGGGCTCGGCTCTTCAGAGTGTTTTTGGTGCCATTTAGAGCATAGTTCAGGGCGGACAAACATACAGATGTACAGACAGACAGACCATTTTTTTGAGTCGAAACCTACAAAAAAGACTATCGTCTTTAAAAATGCCGCTCGCGTGCACAGAGTTGGGCTTGTTCCGGCACGTCATGCGCACGTGTCACACAGGTCCCGTTAATTAGGGAGGCGATCGCCGGGCTAATTCCAAGGGTCGAAGTATCGGCCCCCCGAACCACACCACGAAAGCGTGGACAATTTAGAAGTGGTCCTTTTTGGCGCGCCAGCGGACGCCGGCTGTGGCCCAAAGAACAAGTCAGAGCCGAGAGTTGATAAACAAACAAAATTATATTCTCAATAATGGCAGACCGAAAACAATACACTAAAATGCACACTCCAGAATAGTTGCATACAATATGTCACCAATCAAACCAATCAAACAACGTACTACACAGTACAATCAGCCACACTCAAAACAACGGACACAGACAACGATACGCTCTACAATGCAGTCGCATGCATTTAACAACCAAGATACTTAAAGACTAAAGAGATAGAAAACCTATCCAGTCCAAAGTTCTTGGAACAAAAGTCTGGATGATACTCTTCCGAGAATCACTCACTCAAAGTCCAGCGTTGTTTTCGTTCCGCGCCCTGGAAGTTTCTCTTCCAGGAAACCTCGCGTCTTCAATTGGCCACTCTCCAAGCTTCAAACTTCTTCGCCCGAACACGTCGGCTTCACACACGCAGCTGTCGCCACACGTCTTCGCTCGATAGCGGTAAACACACTCTCTTGCCTGTAGCTCGAGCCTTCACCCCTCAGGTGGAAATCCTCTTCATCTCCTGCTTCGTCCCTACGGACAAAACCTTCGCCGACTACACGGCGGAATCCCTTCGCACTCTGGCGTTAACTACCGTCTTCTCCTGATCTCTCATCTCCGCTGCTCGGTTAAATACCTTCCGCGCGACATTCCAGAAGGTTCTCATCATTTCGTCCGCGCGAAACGCAGCGAAGGCTGGGAAGAAGGCGAGACGGTTGGAACGCCCTCCGCGGCAGATGACTCAGCTCGGTATGACCATGCCTATTTCCTTCTGGAACTTTCCAGCGCTTGCTCGACCGCCGTTGTGGGGTGAGGAGGTTCGTCGGCGAAGCCACGCTTCCGAGAGGAGAGCGCGCGCCCCGGGGAGCCTTGGATGTTTGTTTTCTTTTTTTTTGACCTCGGGGCGTCTCTTTCGCGCGTTATCGCAAGAATTTGGCGGCGCGTCCATTTTTAGCGCTCATTCTGTGACAGCACGCGACCTCTTGGTCGGATGCCAGAGAGGATAGGGAAGAGATTTGGCTCGCGAAAGCTACGCGGAGGAACGGCAATAATTTCGAGCTCCCCGCCTCTCATCCTCGTTTCACGCTGCTTAACGAAAACAGTTTCTCAGTTCGTAATGAAACGATTAAAAAATGTTTGTGGCAAAATGCCCCTCAAGGGAAACCGAAAAACTCTCACAGTCTAGCTCAAATTTGGTATGGGGCCTAGTGAGTGGCTCTTCAAGGCGTGGGTCGTGTGTCTCCTGTATATAGTAGGCACCTCTCGTTTTAAGGATGAAAGATATGATGAAAAGATGCAAGATGGCTGTACTTGGAGTTTTCACAAGATCGACATACATACATACATACATACATACATACATACATACATACATACATACATACATACATACATACATACATACATACATACATACATGCATACATACATACATACATACATACATACATACATACATACATACATACATACATACATACATACATTAGTCTTTGTGAGGTAAGGAAAAAGAAGACTTTGGACAGACAGATGGATAGACGGGCGAACGAGTAGACAGATAGACGGATGGATGCACGCAGCCAGCGGATGATTCGCGGTTCGCCAATCAAACCCTCCTAAGCTTCGCCCCACTCATCATCATTCACTCCGTGGATATGCTGTCATTTCTTTTTTTTGTATCAGCGCAAGTGAATACGTAATCAGGCTAAATGGTTACATAAACGTTCTCACTTGCGCAAGCAGATGGCGAGAGGGGAAACACGCACAAGAGTCGACTCGTTTTAGGTCAAAATTGCCATGACAGCCTGCGGATAGGCGGTATCAAGGAGAGGGTTCTCGCTACGGTGCTCCTCCACGTGTAAAGTTCTCATATAATTGCTTATAAACCTAAGTGTTTCAAACGAATGTCTGGGGAGTGCCATCTGGGTCACAGACTGTTCGCTATGATCCCAGCCTCTACAGACGTAGCTAGTCTCGAACACGTGTTTCCCGTGAGTCACATCATTTTGTCACCACGCGTTAAGGCACAATTAAATAACAGGTTTCTTTCTTTCTTTCTTTCTTTCTTTCTTTCTTCCTTCCTTCCTTTCTTTCTTTCTTTCTTTCCTTCTTCTTTCTTTCTTTCTTTCTTTCTTTCTCAGAAGGTGATGTGTAATGTCCTTGCCATGTAGTATTCTCAACGTTCGTTCTGAGACCACTCCCTTTGCGAAGGCCCATAGTGCTGCCATAAAATCACTGTATATAATTAAATGCTATTCATCTTGAGTGCTAAGGCGATGGCCACCTGTTCGGCAATGATTGGGTCTTTCGTACTGACCTTCACTGAGTTGGCGACACGGCCAGCTACATTGACCACCATGGCCACAAAAGCTTTGCTTTTGGCATAAGAAGCCATGTGAACAAAGATGACCCCTCGTTCCTCGTTTGAGACTTGACGAAGTATAACTCTGGCTCTCACCAGTCTTCTTCCAATGTTGTGTTCTGGATGCATGTTTCTTGGTATAAGAGATACCGTTATATTTTACCTTATGTTATCCGGGATATTATTGTACATGAGTCGAATCATCATTAGGTGCTGGCCCAGCTCGTGCTGAATCAACGTACTAATGAAACAGCAATTGCGAGTTCTCATCAATTATATCTAAAACAATATACGAAAGCATTGCAAAACCGCGTGGCTAGGCCACTCTGCAAATAACAGACAGGCGTCAACCAGCAAAAGCTGTGCGTTCATTCGAAGCACGCTGATTTAAAGGAAACGGGGTGGGAGAGAAGGAAGAGAGAAAAATACGAGGCATGCGCAGCAATCGACGGTGCATCAGCAGCCACGGTGGTTCGCAAGTTGCAGCATCTCTCTTTTCTTAGAATTCAGAACGCTCCGACGGTTCCCTCTCATGAGTAGAACGACGTAGTTGGAACGACTTAGTGATCATGATAGACGCCGTAGTGGAGGGCTTCAGAAATTTCGACCACCTCGGTTTCTCTAAAGTGGACCCAAATCTGATGGCGTATGGCATGCATTTTTAGGCGATAAACAGACGTCGCTGCTGTTATTTGAGTGCTGACGTTACTTCAGACCACAAGCAACTTTCAAACGCTTTTCTACTGAGTGTTTCAAATCGGCATTATTCGCAAGTATTTTCAATTTACAACGACACGTCAAGCCGACTGCACCGTACAACGTTGTTTATCATGATGCATGGAAATGTGAATATTTTTGGTTATTTTTAGGGGCATAGTACGCGTCCTCTTTGGAGTTCGAATCGGTGGATAATTGGCAATGCGAACGAACGCACAGGCTCCACTGAGCGCCGACAAATACCGCTTTCATTGCACACACAAGACGCGAAACGTCAGGTGATCTACTTCGTCATGTAGATTCACCGATTGTCACACCTGTCCCGTTTATTAGGGAGGCGATCGCCGGGCTAATTCCAAGAGCCGAAGTATCGGCCCCCCGAACCGCACCACGAAAGTGTGGACAATTTAGAAGTGGTCCTTTTTGGTGCGCCAGCGGACGCCGGCTGTGGCCCAAAGAACAAGTCAGAGCCGAGAGTTGATAAACAAACAAATTATATTCTCAATAATGGCAGATCGAAAATAATATACAAAAATGCACACTCCACAATAGTTGCATACAATATGTCACCAATCAAACCAATCAATCAACGTACTGCACAATACAATCAGCCACACTCAAAACAACGGACACAGACAATAATACGCACTACAATGCAGTCGCATGCATTGAACAACCAAGACATTAAGGACTAAAGAGATAGAAAACCTATCCAGTCCAAAGTTCTTGGAACCAAAGTCGAGATGATACTCTTCCGAGAATCACTCACTCAAAGTCCAGCGTTGTTGTCGTTCCGCAGCTCTCTTGAAGTTTCTCTTCCAGGAAACCTCGCGTCCTCAAATGGCCACTCTCCAAGCTTCAAACTTCTTCGCCGGAAATCCGTCGGCTTCACACACGCAGCTGTTGCCCGCGTCTTCGCTCGATAGCGGTAAACCCACGCTCTTGCCTGTAGCTCGAGCCGTCCCTACGGACCAAAAACTTCGCCGACTACACGGCGGAATTTCTACGCACTCTGGCGCTCACTTCCGTCTCCTCCTGTTCTGTCACTACGGGCAGAACCTTCGCCGACTACACGGCGGAATTCCTACGCGCTCCGGCGCTAACCTTCCGTCTTCTCCTCCTTTCTCGTCTCGGCTGCTCGATTAAATACCTTCCGCGCCACCTTCGAGAATTTTCTCGTCATTTCGTCGGCGCGATACGCAGCGAAAGCTGGGGAGAGGTGCGAGACGGTTCGACTGCCCTCTCCGGAGGATGATTCACTCGGTCTGACCCCGCCTCCTTCGTTCTAGAAAAATCGCGGCCTTGCTGGGCCGCCGATTTGGGGTGAGGAGGATCGTCTGCGAAGCCGTGCTTCTGCGGGGAGAGCGCGCGCCCGGGAGCCCTGGATGTTTGCTTTCTTTTTTTTTCTTTTTACCTCGCGGCGTTTCTGCCGCCCGTTGTCGCAAGGATTTGGTGGCGCGCTCTTTTTTAGCGCTCGTTCTGTGACACTGCCCCCTACTTTAAGAATATTATCTCATAATATTCAAAACCACACAAACGAGCGCGAACAGTCACCACACATTCTCACAGACTGTAACACAATCCGTCGCTCATGACACTTCACATTCACAATATATCACTCAATACAATCGTACATTGTAGTTCAATTCCACAACACATGAAATATTGCCACAGGTACATGCCTACAACACTTCATCACACATTCTAAACAATACAAACGTACAAAGTTCTGTCTATACAACAATTATACAACACTATACATCACACCATCGCACAGAGCACTGACTCTCTCGACATACACTTGAGACACAGGATAACAAGAACATTAACACAACATATGTTACTCAGCACTGCCCAACACATTCTGATTCGACTTAAACACTTATCCTGTGTACTTCGAGCAGCGCTTGCGCCCCCTTTTGCGGTGCTCGCTCGATCTCTTCTTGTGTTTCCACGTTCTTTTTCGGCGAGCCCTTTCCAACGACGATATCTGAGGCGTCGTCTCAGCCATCGTTGTCTCTTCCGACACCGTTAACGCGTCATTACATTCGACGGGTCCTGTCTGTTTATTTACCCGCTTGATCATGCCTCTACATTTTGCCCGGCTGGCCAACTCCGTCTCCTTTACACTGTCAGTCGGTCGAGGTCGTGCCGACGTACATCCAGTTGCTCGGCCTGTGAACTTATTCGACACGATCGTCTTCTCCTTCGCTGTCTCTTGCGCCCCGGCTTCGCCTTGGGCTCTAGTGAGATCCGTCACGGGCTGCTCCTTCACTGTGTCTCGCGGCCGTTGTGTTGGCGAGGGCTCTATCTTCGGGTCTTCTCCCAAACATTCTGGATCACTTGGCCCTCGCGCCCCGTCGATGTTTCCGATGACAAGGTCATACAGGGGGGTCGTCATGCATAACGCAGTAACCTTCCCGCTGAAGTACGGGGTTTCAACCTCAATTTCTGCTTCGGGAAGCATCCGGACCGTACGGTCAATTAGGCAAACCGGTTTCGTTCTGCCTGCCAACTCTCTTTCCCGTACCAAATTTCTCCTCACGATAACCGTGGAGCTACCGGTGTCTCTTAGAACCGTAATCTTCTTGCCTGCAATCTTTCCAGGAAGCGTTGGCATTCCCTTCGTAACACCGGTTGGCTGTTTTGACATTACAGCCGCCACAATAGGAATTTTCTCCCCATTCTTCAACTCTACGAATCCATCGGTGACGGCATTATTATCAGATTTCGGTGCCGCTTGCACACAAGATACCTGGTGAGTTTGACTCACTCCGTTCCGACAAGCGTCTGCTTTGTGCCCAGTCTGACCACACTTAAAACATTTCACTACCGTAGGGCTCGTAAAGATCGTTCGACAGTTTTTCGCGCGATGACCCACTCGGTTGCACAGAAAACATCGCGGAATGCTCTCGGGTACACGCTTCTTTTCTTCGGGAGCCAATTTCTTCGAATCATCGGGACACTCCTTCTTTACCTTGGCCAAATTAGTTCCACCTTGCGCTTCCAAGAATTGATCAGCCAATTCAAGCATTCCTTCAAGTGACTCAGCCTTCCTCTCTTTCAAATACAGCGACAGGCTTGGGTGGCAACTAGTAAGGAATTGTTCTCTTATTAGCAGCTCTCTAAGTTCATCGTACTCCTGCGCTGTCCCTGAAAGTTCAATCCATCTGTCGAAATAATGGCAAAGTCGGGCGGCATACTGCGTAGCCGTCTCACCATCAGCTGGCTTTCCTGTCCGAAATCTGTCCCGGAATCCTTCCACAGTGAATCTAAATCGCTTCAGCAAAGCAGCTTTCACCTTTGCGTAGTTGGCTGCATCGGTCGGCGTCAGCCTACCGTACACACTGAGCGCTTCACCACTCAAGCAGGTGCTCAAAGCAGTTGCCCATTGCTGTTCCGGCCAATTCTGGCTCCCCGCAATCGTCTCAAATCTGTGGAGATACGCGTCTAGGTCGTCCTTCCTTTCATCAAACGCTGCGAGCAGCTTGCTTGGGTTCAAGCGGAAGCCGTGATCTTCCCGTTCGCTGCTTTCGACTCTAGCTTGGACGGGAGTTTCGCTTCGGTGTTGCAAACGGAGCCGCTCGAGTTCCATCTCGTGCTGCCGCTGCCGCTCCCTTTCCTCTCTTTCTTCTTTCAGCTGGCGCTCTTTTGCCTCTCTTTCTTCTCTCGCCCTTTCGGCTGCCAACTTTTCTCGCTCCAGCTCCAACTTCAATTGCTGCTCTCGTTCTTCCTTCAGCTGTCGCTCTTTTGCCTCTCTTTCTTCTTTCAGCTGTCGCTCCTTTGCTTCTCTTTCTTCTCTCGCCCTTTCAGCGGCCAGCCTTTCTCTCTCCAACTCAGCTGCCTTTTCTTCCTTGGCCCTCTTTGCCGCCAACCTCTCTCTCTTCACCTCAGCTTCTTTTTCCGCTTTGGCTCTTTCGACCGCCAACCTCTCTTTTTCCAGCTCGGCTGCTTTTTCTTCTTTGGCTCTCTCTTTTTCTTCTTTTTCCTTCTGGGTGACCCACTTCCGTAGTTCGACGCCAGAAAGACCCATCTTTTCACCAAGAGCAACTAACTTTTCGAGATCCATTGTGTCTCGCAACTCGCAACTAAAACCTTGCCGCGTGCAAAAAGTATCTGCCTAAATCAGTCTATCGGAACACTCCCCTGCACTCGTTAACGAGAACACTGAACAACACACAAAATCGTTCCGATAGCACTATCAACAACTCGAGGCTCTTTCTCACTACTTTGGACACACTGTGCACCAAAAGGTCCTGTATCGCGGACGCCAGATTAATTGTCACACCTGTCCCGTTTATTAGGGAGGCGATCGCCGGGCTAATTCCAAGAGCCGAAGTATCGGCCCCCCGAACCGCACCACGAAAGCGTGGGCAATTTAGAAGTGGTCCTTTTTGGTGCGCCAGCGGACGCCGGCTGTGGCCCAAAGAACAAGTCAGAGCCGAGAGTTGATAAACAAACAAATTATATTCTCAATAATGGCAGATCGAAAATAATATACAAAAATGCACACTCCACAATAGTTGCATACAATATGTCACCAATCAAACCAATCAATCAACGTACTACACAATACAATCAGCCACACTCAAAACAACGGACACAGACAATAATACGCTCTACAATGCAGTCGCATGCATTGAACAACCAAGACACTTAAGGACCTAAGAGATAGAAAACCTATCCAGTCCAAAGTTCTTGGAACCAAAGTCGAGATGATACTCTTCCGAGAATCACTCACTCAAAGTCCAGCGTTGTTGTCGTTCCGCAGCTCTCTTGAAGTTTCTCTTCCAGGAAACCTCGCGTCCTCAAATGGCCACTCTCCAAGCTTCAAACTTCTTCGCCGGAAATCCGTCGGCTTCACACACGCAGCTGTTGCCCGCGTCTTCGCTCGATAGCGGTAAACCCACGCTCTTGCCTGTAGCTCGAGCCGTCCCTACGGACGAAAAACTTCGCCGACTACACGGCGGAATCTCTACGCACTCTGGCGCTCACTTCCGTCTCCTCCTGTTCTGTCACTACGGGCAGAACCTTCGCCGATACACGGCGGAATTCCTACGCGCTCCGGCGCTAACCTTCCGTCTTCTCCTCCTTTCTCGTCTCGGCTGCTCGATTAAATACCTTCCGCGCCACCTTCGAGAATTTTCTCGTCATTTCGTCGGCACGATACGCAGCGAAAGCTGGGGAGAGGTGCGAGACGGTTCGACTGCCCTCTCCGGAGGATGATTCACTCGGTCTGACCCCGCCTCCTTCGTTCTAGAAAAATCGCGGCCTTGCTGGGCCGCCGATGTGGGGTGAGGAGGATCGTCTGCGAAGCCGTGCTTCTGCGGGGAGAGCGCGCGCCCGGGAGCCCTGGATGTTTGCTTTCTTTTTTTTTTCTTTTTACCTTGCGGCCTTTCTGCCGCCCGTTGTCGCAAGGATTTGGCGGCGCGCTCTTTTTTAGCGCTCGTTCTGTGACACCGTTGAATACGGCAAGCCTAAAGGAAAATTCAAGCGTTGTAGTTTCTGTGAAGTGAATTCAAATCATATTGATGTGACAAATATGAAATCCAAGTTTCTGTGCCTTCAGCTTCAGATGAAGCTCCACAATAACACGTCCACTCTCTTCAGTATACACTGCTCTTTTACTCATTTGTGGTTTTAAATCAAGTCATATCTGTTTCGAAAACACAATTGGTTGATCCACTTCGCGGAGGCACTGAGCGTCTGCATCGACAACGCACATTTCCAGGGCTTCCCAGGTAAGATAGCTCCGCGTCTTTTTAGCGAAGTGGACATCTGGAGCCTCACACTCGTGGAACTGAGCATCTGTTCAGAAAGATTGTTTAGCCACAGTGAGACGAAAATGCTCATTCGCAGGCTCCTCACCTCCATATTCCACAAGAAAGCATAGACATGTCACTTTTCAGTACAGTCATGCTAACTTCGAATATTCATGCTACCTTTTATTTACTATCATCACCTTTGCTTTACTCTCATCGTGCCCTGAATCCACGTTCGGTTTCTTTATTCGTGCCCTGTGTCGGTCGTTCATTTGGTTACGCCAAGGAATGCAACGCGAAACACAAAGACGTACTAAGAAAAGTTGTCTGAAAGTGCTGTCAAACAGTTTCGCGTTTGAGCCAAATGCGACATAGTGTTCTCAAAATTCATCACGTACGTAAACGTGTGTACATGCTGGTGGCATGGAAATGACACAAGGATCAAATCAAGCTAAGCCTGCTTCGAGCCATGTATTTATTTAGTTTCACCGAAAATGACATCCTAAACATGCACGATGTATAATAACGCCGCATCGCCATATGCGCACACATAGTGGTGGAGCACATAAAAAAAATTGCTATGTCCATCACTTGAGAGAAATAGAATGTTTTGTTATTAACAGATAAGAAAATTGGCGATACAAATATGTAGCCCTGCACTCTGACGCTAAACTCAGTGATGGCCTGTGGCCTTCAGACGAGTGTATGTTAGACCTTGGATGCGACTTCACGGAGAGCCCTTTCTGAGCGTCTGAGATGCAGGAAGAATGAAGAATTCGGAATTAAGGGGAATGAGTGGTTCGTTGTGATGTGGCATAAAGTGTAGGTTTGATGTAAAATCATGTCGAATGGTCAGTATAACCTGTCGTATACAATATATGAATGTCCTTCACTTCTGAGAACATAAGTATCGGCACCTGTCTAAATGTGACCATCTGCCCCATTTAGCACATTGCGTGATTTTATGGTGTAGACGAGGTTAGCCTCGGCTGCACCGTCAATGGTTAACGTACTCGGCTGCTTACCTGAAGGTCATAGGTTCCCTGGCAGCCGCGATGGCTGCTCTTTGGTGGAGGAAAAACGACTCAGGCCCGTGTCAGTGCACGGGCCTCTCCGCCGCCTTCAACTACGGCATCTCTTATAATGATATCGCGGTTTTAGGACGTTAAACTCAAGGTATTAAAAATGAGTGCTTCGCCGAAATAGTGACGTGTAACTCTGAACCTAAAATTTCAAGGGCTTTTGATATACTGAGCTTCTCCACCTATTCGACGAAGAAGTGTGTTTTGAATAGGAGCTGCTTCTGCTAACTCCGGCGTATTTCAGTTGTAATTTAAGTCTGTTGATCAGTTTCCGCTGCTTCCTTGGAGGGGATGGAAGTAGACCACCCCAGGCGCCTGCCGGCACCAGCGGCGTCAGCGGCGACCGCCTCCAGGAAGCGGATGGGACAAGCGAGCGACAGCGACAGTGAAGATACTCATGCTTACTATCTCAGCAGTGAGGACTTCTCAGATGACGGTTTCCAACCTGTGCTGAGCCGCAAGGCGAAGAGAAGGAACATGAGGACATCCTCATCCTCAACTATTCAAACTGTGAGTGAAGCGCCAAAATCGAACACTTATACCATCCTGTTTCTGCCGGCACTTCCTACCGTCAGCATGAAACGCCTTAACAGACAGTCTGTGTCGAGGTCTCTGGAAACGCTCGTGCCAAATGAGATCACGGACATAAGAGTGAACGCCAGAAAGAATATACTGGCTGTGGACGTTTTGCACGCAAGTGCGTTGGGCATTCTGCGCAGTGTAACTGACTTGGACGGCAACCAGGTGCGCTCTCATGTTCCCTTGGAATGTGATGTAGTAACCGGCGTGATCTACGACATTGATGTCGCTATTTCCAATAAGGACTTACAGCTTCTTGTCAAGTCAACAACTGATACTCCAATTGTTGATGTCACCCGGCTAGGCAAGTCTCGCTGTGTGAAGATTGCGTTTAAGAGCACATCACTCCCCTCTCATGTGAAGGTGGCGTACTTCAGACATGCTGTGCGGCCTTTCATTCCAAAGCCTCTCCAGTGCCGTAAATGCATGAAACTTGGACATGTGAGCAGCGTCTGCGAGAATTCGGTGGTATGCCACCGCTGCGCCGAGCACCATGAAGCGGATAAGTGCGTCGCAACTGTCAAGAAATGCTCTAATTGCAATGGATCCCATGAAGCCACATCGAAGGACTGCCCGCGGATTCAGAAGGAAATTGCCATCTTGAAGGAGATGGTGCGCGATCACTCATCTCACCGAGAAGCCGCAGCTAAAGTCAGAAGGCGTCGTTCACGTCGACGTCGGTCTTCGAGGACGCCCGCTACCTCCTCGACACGATTGCGTGATCCCTCATCAGATCCACCTCCTTTGCCTCCCAGACCACATGCCGCGGGAAAGGCTGTAAAGGACAAAGCCAGTGAGCATACCCTGACTGCGACAGAGTGGCCTGCACTTCCAAGGGAAGCAGCATCAAGCGAACCGAAGGAGCTTCATGACGGCCAGTCCACGCTCCCGGTTCGAGATCTTTCCAACCAAGACAGGCAAGTGACTGCAATCGTCCCGGTTCGAGATCTTTCCAACCAAGACAGGCAAGTGGCTGCAATCGTGCAATCATTAATTGCCACGATTCGCACGCTACTGAGCAGCATACAATCTCCGTCTGCTAAGAGTGCACTGCAAATACTGGATGCACTGAATCCAGTTCTTGCTAACTTCGTATAAGCACAATGGCTCAACAAAATCTCCACTTCCGCACTGAAGTTAAAAGTGCGTCGATTTTTCAGTGGAATGCCAGAGGCATGAAGTCCCGTATCTCGGACTTGCGCCAATTTGTTCGGGCCAATCAATTCCCTATACTTGTCATATGTGAACCAAACGTGTCAACGCCTTATAGATTGTCCGGTTATGAAGCTTTTTGTTCAGCCGCTTGCGAAGAACGTAGCAAAGTAATTGTTTACATTCGCACAGACTTGACTTATCTTTCGCACGCAATAAGTTCAAATGACGACAATCAGTACGTGTGTCTTCGTGTGAAGAAGAATGCAGTTTCGTTCACGCTTATTGGTGGATATATATCTCCGTCATCGCGATTTGACTGCGACAGATTAAAAGACATCCTAATGAGAACCGATGGGCCTTGGATCATAACCGGTGACTTCAACGCCCATCACATGCTTTGGGGGAGCACTAGGATGAATGCCAGGGGCCGGAACATTGTTACATTCGCTTCCGATTACGACCTTTCCATCATGAACGATGGTACCCCCACATATCGGCGGGGTCTCACGTATGGCAGTTGCCTTGACATGACATTGGTGTCACGGTGCTTCTCTCACAAAGTTAAGTGGTTTTGCGATATTGAGACTCAAGGGAGTGATCACATACCCACCTACGTGACGATCGATGGTATCGTAAAAAATTTCTCTTCCGGTGTTGCAATTGGCACTGACTGGTCGATGTTTGCATCGCGTGTTGAGAACGCTTGCCAAGAAGGCCTCGCCTGCAGCCTGGAAAATACCATAGTGGAAGCTATGCAAGCGTCCAAATGTAAATTACCATTTTCGTCTAAAGTTACACAGTTTGACATCGAACTGGAAAAATTACGAGCTATACGAAGGCGTGCAGAACGACGATACAGACGCACAAGATCAATTTACGATCTGAGGGAAGCAAGGCGGCTCCAGAAAAAGATTCAACGACGCATTTACAAACTGGAGAGCGAACGCTGGAAAGCATTCTGCGAATCTCTAGACCCTCATAAACCGCTGTCATATATCTGGAGAACAGTTCGTGGTCTTCGCTCCTCTCCACAACAACGGCACCCTTTTAAAGCTTTGGCACTCCATCAGGGAAAAACAGAACTCGAGGTGGCTGAAGAATTTTGCACGAGAGTTGCCGGGAATATTGTGAACGAGAGCATCGACGCCGTGATCGTTCCTGAGACGCGATTACCAGAAATGGACATTCCGTTCACCATGGAAGAACTGGAAGGTGCGTTAGTCGCTTCTAAGCGCATGTCATCGCCAGGTCCTGATGGTATTACTTATAGTGCGTTGGGACACCTTGGACAGAAAGCTAGAAAAGAACTTTTAACATGCTTCAACAACTCCTGGCTCAGCGGCAGTGTTCCCCGAGAATGGAAAATTAGTCGATTAATACCACTTTTGAAATCGGGAAAATCACCATTGGACTTGACAGCGTATCGCCCTATTGCCCTCGCAAGCTGCCTCGGAAAAGTGATGGAAAGGATGGTTCTATTTCGTCTCGAGTGGTACTTGGAACGATACACCAAATACCCTTCTTGCATGGCAGGCTTTCGTCGGGGCCGCTCCTCTATTGACTGCGTCCTTGATTTGTCGACATTTGTTCAACAAGAAAAAAGTCGCAAGCGCATATCAGTGGCACTCTTTCTTGACGTGAAGGGTGCATATGATAATGTAGCTCACGATGCCATCCTCACTTCTCTCGCAGCAATGGGCGTTAGTGGACGAATGTTTCAATGGATAAAAGATTATATAACTGGCAGAGGTTTCTTTGTACAAACATATGAGGGTACAACTGCCCAACATTACACCTACTGCGGAGTACCTCAGGGAGGTGTTTTAAGCCCCACATTGTTCAATGTGGCCCTCATTGGTCTGGTGAAGGTTCTGCCAAAGTCGGTGTGCCTATCCATATACGCCGATGATATTTGCCTCTGGAGTGCTGCAGTTACTCGCCCTCAGGTGCGTGCACGAATACAGCGGGCAGCAACACTCACAACAGCCTACCTTCAGAAACAAGGCCTAAATATATCAACTGTGAAGTGCGCGTTGGTGGCGTTTACACGCAAACCAATGACGCCATACCCTGTTTACATCAATGAGCAGAGTGTCACATATGCACGGACGCATCGTTTCCTGGGCATAATAATCGACAGAAGTCTTTCGTGGAGCCCACATTGTGCGTACTTGAAGAAGAGACTGCTATCTATTGTGCATATCATGAAATTCTTGTGCGGTAAAGCATGGGGAACTTCTGTGGCCTCCATGCTACAGCTGTACAGGGCCCTATTTCTGGGTCTATTGCGCTACAGCTTGCCGGTACTGACTAACACTTGCAAATCGAATACTCATTCATTGGAGAGTTTGCAGGGTCAGGCACTGCGTATCTGCCTAGGACTGCCCCGATGCACTTCTACTTATGCCACAATCATGCTTGCCAAAGACCATCCGGTCAGGACATATAAAGCTGTGGATTGCCTCAGAGCGCACATTCGACATGCTAGCCGTGTCCCCGACCACCACTTGGCCCTTCTACCTTCCGGAAGACCACGTGCTACGTTTTCAGACGTCATAGCCAAGCACCTAAACAGCATTCAATCAGGATATACGCCAGCTGCGAGAACGGCATGCCCTTTGTGGTGCCTCGACCAGCCGCAAGTACTTCTAGAAATTCCGGGAATCAAAAAGAAAAGCAGTCACTCCAGAGTAGCATTGAAGCAAGCAACACTGCTATTATTACATGAGTTGTACTTAGACCGAACGCAGATATACACTGATGGGTCCGTCTCATCCAGCAGCTCATCAAGTGCCGCTGTAATTCCGGCTGCAGAAATGACAATCAAATTTAAGTTGTCACATATGACTACATCTACGGCATCAGAGCTTGCTGCTATAAGGGCTGCTTTACAATATCTCGTTCAAGAACGTCCAGGAAAATGGGTCATATTCTGTGATTCGAAGGCAGCGCTTCAGAGTTTGCAGTCTGCCATGCGTAAGAGGAGCCATGACCAACTGGTACAAGAAATAAGACTATGCCATCATGAAGCTCTAGCACGAGGGCATGATATTATATATCAATGGCTGCCTGGACATATCGGTATTACCGGAAATGAACTAGCCGATGATGCAGCCCGCTCAGCCCATGAAGAAACCCGTGTAGTCCCGATTCCTCTATCAAGGAATGATGCAGCAAGACAACTTTACCTGCTGGCTCGAGATCTCACACGCACGTTCTGGTCGTCTACCAGCTTCCAAAGGTGTCAATTTTATGAACTGGATCCTTCGCTAAAGCTAAAGCTACCATCACAACTTTCCCGCTCCGATGCGACACTGTTATGCCGCCTTTGGTTGGGTGTTGCATTCACAAAGGTGTACTCCTTTCGCATTGGTATGGCAGACACTCCTACATGCGACTACTGCGGAGATGAAGAAACCATCGAACACGTCCTCTGCAGCTGCGCTTGCTACGACACACAGCGATTCCAGCTACGGATGGTTTTGAATCGACTTGACTCCGGACCATTTTGTGTGCGGAAGATACTAGGACCTTGGGCATCTGCCTCAGTTGCGCAGAAAGCAACTAAAGCACTGCTTCTTTACCTTAAGTCAACAAACCTGAGCGACCGCCTGTGAACTGTGTGTGCTCACCGAGTGTGCTCGTGATTGTGTGTACCTTCTCATCTTTGTGCAACCTCTTTTCTCCCCTTTATCCCTTCCCCAGTGCAGGGTAGCAAACCGGATGTGCGTCTGGTTAACCTCCCTGCCTTTCCTTGTATCTTTATCTCTCTCTCCACCTATTCAACGAAATCAAAGTTGCACGAACTTGCACTTTTGAATGTGGCTGCCTTATAATGCCACTTATGAGAGGAAACTTTCAATTTGTGGTTTGCCTTCTAGTGCGTCTTTCAAGTTACTGAATAATTGTGGGTAATAAACGAATAAAAAACATTTAGCTCTTTTTTGCCACTAACACATGAATTAAGGCCCTCAAGCTGCGATGAATGACATAGTTCTGACCACGTCCTTGTAAGATATGAATATCTCTGAACGGTAATGTACACATGGTACAAAACATTACTAGAAAGTGAGCGAATTTTAAGAAGTCTTCTCTGAATATAGCGATTATAGAACGAAAGCCATCTGCAGAACACGAATAGTCGACATAATGTTGTGGACTGGCAAAGAAGTTATACTTTTTGAAAATTCGATGTCAGTCTGGCGTTTTGAACTCGAAGCATTTCTTAGTGAACTTCTGCGATTTGGAGCGTATCTATCTATCTAGCCGCTTAGGTTTGGGTGCTCTCATGGTCACCCCCTTAAGTTGGCGTGAACCAAAATCAGCATGAAAGGGGAAGATGATTTAATGAATATGACGTGCTGGTCAAGATATGAAAAATCTAACACTCCCGTCACGTATGTCGTCAAACACTTCCTGCCACGCAGTGGCACATACCCGCGGGCGGGTATTTGCTGCTGGTATGCGGGTATGTACCACAAGTGATTGACACCTAGTATTTGCCTAGGAACAACGAAAACACAGATGGATAATTTTAACGCGCGAGCGTTAAGAAATAACCGACATCAGTAGCATTGACTCGACGAAATGTCCGGGTCCCAGCTGGAATTCTGCGTGGCAATGAAGCATTTTAACACAGGCCGACGCCGGGTCTCGGGACTACTTCTCCAATAGGCACCAATCTTCGTGAAACGTCAATAGTTGTTATTGCACTGCTGCCTTCCCAATTTTATAAACATTACATATGTAATCCTTTCACAAAGCCGTCACGCGGGTTTAACGTCACTTTGGGTTAGTTGCCGTGCGCTGTAGTCGATTTATGTAGACCATCATCCTCGCGAGCATCAGCGCTTCGTGTCAACTGCTGGTGTTTCTAATACGCATGTTCTAGTTGGCATCATTGCGCAAGCTCTAACAGGTGGTTATATAAACACATGCAACTCAACATATGTCTGCGTGTGCAAAAATTGTAAAAATATTTAGCGAAATTTCATGGCGCGTCGCTCAATAAAAAAATTGCTACATGGTCAGCTTCCCTCCACATGCTTCGCATAACGTCGATTCCGAGGTACATGTGATCTGCCGAATTTCTTATTGTTTTTTTTTTGTCAACGCGTGATGCTCATTTTCATGTGGCCGTTCCATATACCACGCAAAACTAGAAATATAACAAACGCTTTGGCGATACCACCCTAAACAAGTTATTTGGTCGGCCACTACCGGCTATACAAAATTTTACTGACGTGCCTAGTTGAAAACTCTTTTGAGAACTTTCGCGCGGGTTTTCAACATAACCATCCAATATAATCAAGTTTAGGTGTCTCAAAATGATCTCAGCGAGGAGCAGTCATGCATGTTTGTTCAGCAAGGGCTTATACAGTGAAGGTAGAAGCAGAGGAGGGAGGGTAAGGGGCGCCGTAGTTTTCAATAACATGTCACCTACGACTGTCTTTTTAAGGAACACATTTCCTGATCTCCGATATAGATTATTCCAGAAATGTATATGGCGTCAGTATTTTCGAAACGCAACACTTGTGATAGCAAGATGGACTGAACTTTGTGTGCTGGTTTTATGTATATAATATTGTTTCCCATGATTGTGCTTGAAGACGGCGCAACCTCATAGGACTGCTCACCAAAACGCTTTAGACTAGTCACGTATGCGCAGCATACTCTTTAAAAAATGTTTGAGTTGCAACAGCCTGTTAAAGGAGGTGAGTGCTCGCGCAAACTTATACAATTTTTATTCCCTGGGAAGCCACAAGCCCCCCCCCCCCCCCCTGAAATATCCACCGACTGCATGCGACCTGAGTGCTGCATCTTTGACCCTTGCTGTCTATCGGTAGCTGCTTTTATTTAAGCGCAATAGCACATTCATACATACGTTTAACACTTTGTCTACATCATGTTTCGAAGCTTGCTTAGATAAAAAATATTTGTTTTTGTTTATCTGCGATACATTTAGGTGTGATCCGCCGATTCCCACAAACAGCGGCTATGGCAACTGCAAATATGTCTCCCTTGGTGGACCTTTTCCTGATTGTTGCCGGTATACTCGGATATGCTAGTGCATCGAAATTGATGGAATCGTGCACCTATATATGAGTGAACACCCGATAATCCTTTATTTTGTTTTTATTGGTGAATAAAAATCCAATATGAGAAACACGACTGCATTGCGATTTCCTGGTTATTTTTTTATCAGAGCCAGCATTATAAAAGCTGATTTTTCAGATCCTCCCACATTTCTCTATATTTTGTTAAGATGTCCAGAAAGCAATTTTTCGAGGACTTCAGCAGTTTTGCAGCCTCATGTTGCTTCACAATTGAAACGTTATCCACGTGTTTGTCCATTCATCTGCAAAAAAGGTAGTGGCTGGACAGTAAACCTTGGAATGTTTCCGTCAATTGGGCAAAATATTAGTTGCGTAACAGTAGGGTTGTATCAGCCTGAAATAGTTCATATTGTAAAGAAACTGGCTTGTGATGTTGACACAACGGTGATTTTTTTTAAATACTGCATAAGGTGTGTCACTCACAGACCCTTGTCATAGGCTCGCTGTCGATTGGTCTTAAAACTATTGTATCACTTCTTAGGCTTGTAAGCATGAAGTACAAAATGAACTTCGGCTATCGTGTGGAACTAAACTTACAGATGTGACAGGAAGATGTCTCACTTATTTCTTACTACAGCACATACCAATAATACGTAAAAACGATAATCACCGTCATTTCTCAACGTATTTGTCGCAATATTGAGAGATGTGCTAGTGCGCGATCAATGAAGCTAGTAATTAAGGAGATGGTATGTCTGAATGACAAATGATTCTGAAAGATGTATTAACACATATATATTAAAGAGCCATTCAGCCACTGCCCCTTAGGCGTCGCCGATAGGTCCTTACTGCTACCACTATCACCATTTCCGCAACAATAATTGTTTACGCTAGCTTGCGTGCGCGTGGTAGGGAAACAAGCCGGTTACTTCTAGCGGCGACAAGTTGTCCGCCCAGCACCACAAGTCACCTAAAGTAGCTCATGATTGAGCAACTCGAAACATTTCCTAGAAGACACAGAAGAGCTAAGAAACATTCTTCTTCAACTCCTCGACAGAAAAAACCACACCTGCGCTGTTTTACAGACAGTCAATGGTATTAAGTTTGAAGTTTTCGAATCACGCGCTGTCATGCTCTGGCTTGGAATCCAATGGACATTTACTGGATTTTCTTCATTGTAGACGTCAAACGCACATTCATCCCACCAGATTCCTAACATCGTTATAGGGCGTCGTTGTAGGCAGTAAACATCATCAATTCATTGACTGCCATTACCCACCTGCAATTTACCAGCGCCCTTACTGCAGAGGTATCCACAATTGAGCCTTTAGTATTAGGCTTCCACTGCAGTCTGGCGCCCCTGTTATTTGCAGCGTACATGCCCATATGTGTCCGCGCCGAATAAATAGCTTGGTTACACTTTCGTCAGAGCAAGCAGCGCGTACGCGTTGGTCTCTGTGGTACTAACAAAGGCAATAGCGTCAGAAGAGGGTTTGACATCGCGTCATAGGTAGTCCGGCGCAACAAAATAACGCCCCTTACCTTCCCTAAGCTTCATCACAATCGAATGTTAGCACGATGTTCTCCGAGATCGTTGAGACGTCGAAACTGTATTGTGTGAAATTCAACCACCGGTACCGTTCGACTTCGCGAACCTGGCATCATAGTCGACTTGGCTCAGCCGCTGAAAGCGTCAGTACGCTCGCTACTGGATTATATAGACCTGGGGGTACGTCCGGTCATTGAAACGCTCTCTCTCCACGCCCAATCGCTCACCTCGTACCAAGTTGGTGCCATCTGCTTCAATAAACAGTTCACGCTCTCGGCCAACGAGCTCTATATTGCTGATGGTGGTGGACGGGCGGCTACATGAAGGAGATATGGATGAGAAGAAACAAGTTACTGGGCGCGAGCTGTACAATAAACACGTCATTCTTGGTCTAAGATTTGGGTGATTATTACGCAGCAGTCTGTCTGGTGCCTAAATCCCCCGTTGATCGCCCTTCCATGACTTTTTGCTAAGACGGCATCAGCCGAGTGGCTGAGCAATAACCACGTCTTCGTCAAGGCCAGCACCACGTGAAATATTACGCTTCTGACAAACGAGCTGCAGGCCTGCGTTCCCGTTGCTGTTCAAGTTGCCTTTCACGTTGCCTATAGCTGATGCAAATGAACGTCGAGCTTGTCAGCGCGAGCAAAGAAATTTTCAATGCATCTGACAACGACGCCTACGAGGAAAAGTTTGAGGCCGCAGAAGATTATGACAAAAAGGTGTCACATGCCGTGTCCCGAGCGGGGCTCTTTCTTCGAAAACATGGCAACCAAACGACGGCGCTAAGCATTTCAAGTTTAGAGGCTGCATCACTGAACGCCGACATCCGTGGATCCAGAACCTGCACTCGCACTCAAAGACAAAATTACTCGAAAATGGAGCAAAGGAGCCCAATGGGGGCGCGTGATGAATGGATAGACTGTTGAGGAGCAACCACAGAGGGAAGCGTGGTGCGCGAAACCACGGGATGAACCGTCCGGGCATTGCAGGCAGCGCAAAAATCGTTGCCAAGGTGACCAGGCCTCCCTCTCCTCTTCTGCTGGCTCAGTCTTTCCGGTATTTTGCCGGCGAGGGTTTGCGTAGCGTCGCGCTCGGAGTGCTCGACCACGGCCGCCTGGACTCGATGACCTAAGAATTACGACGTGGTGCTTGTGTGTACGCTTGGATTAGCGTGGGCTGCTGCTTTTGCGCTTTGCTGTACCCATACAGTCTGGAGCAAGTCTCGACCCGTCACCACGCTGCGCTGTATATCTCTGACTTCAAGATAGTCACTACCAACACACGACAGCAACAGTTGGGAAGGCCTATATGGTGGCCGAGAAAACAACAGGCCTATCGGATATATACTTCAGTCCGACTCAGGGCAGAAAACAGCGCTGGATTCTAAGGCAAGTAGGTTATCATTCTTTATTCTACTCTGCTTGTCGCGTGTGCGATACGGATTGCGCTTGCTGGCAACGGGCTCGGTCGTGTTGTATATCGCACGCACAAAATGCATCGCGAAGGTCAGCTTCGGCGTTTGCAGTTCGCCTGTGCTTTGCCAGCGCCTGAAAATTGGCCGCCATTGCCGTCGGCCTCCCGTAAGCTCGCTCGTCGAGTGCTCGCCTCTTTTCCCTGCCGCGATGAGCTCCGGGCTGCCGATATTGGGCTGAGACCTCATCGCTGTGTTGGGAGTCGTCGAAAACACGTTGCGGGTTCTCGTAAAGAGCTTAGTTGTAGTATGTCGCGTGCTCTAAGTGCACCAGA